>NW_024543965.1:0-41140 GCF_018167655.1 Microtus oregoni | reverse complement strand
CATCACCCTTTTAGGGAGGAAAAGGTGACAAGAAGGAAAGGCTGGGATGTGCCCTTTCAACTGTCTGGGTGGAGGATGGCAGGTCAATCTGTCCCTCTTAGGTTCCTGTCAGCATGAGAGGAGTGGCTTTAAGGTTCTTTATAGAGATTCCTTTTTTCCAAGTTTTGTCACTTTGAATGTGCATTATTTTTTATAATTAAAAATACTCTGAGCTACAGGCAGGCAGCACGCACACCCAGAAGAACTGCAGTGGCTATTGCGTCAGGGAGTTCAAAGGTTAACTAGAGGCTGGCATAGATAGGGCAGAGTGGAGTATATGGAGTCTAGACTGCAGAGCATGAAGGGACTCCATTGGGCTCTCCAGCAGAAGCCTAACAGGAAGGAGGTGCACTGATGGAAAGGAAGAGATTTCTTGAAAATGAGATGGAAAAACTAAGTGGTCTCTCATGATTAATGTCAGAGGCCAGCAACTGCCATAGTCGAAGTGGCCTCTGCGGCCAGCTTGGTAGAGGACATACCAAGAGGATAAAGAAACAAAATTCATAGTGTTATAAACCTAAGTGGTACCCTCCTTATCCCCTAGTCGTAAGCCCTAACCATCAATTTGGAAATATTTGGAGGAGGCAGATAATAGAGGGTAAATAAAGTCATTTGGTTGAAGCCTTGATCCCACCAGATTTGTGCCATTATAAGAGGAGATACCAGAGAACTTTCTAGGAACCCATAGTGAGAAAGTAGCTAACCAGAAGCCAGGAAGGAACCCCTATCAGATACTGAATTTGCTGCCCTTGATCTTAGACTTCAAGCTTCTGGAGCTGTGAGAAAATACATGCCTTCGTGTAACCTGCCTGTCTCTGGTAGTCTGCTGCGGCAGCCTGAGCTGACCAAGGCCCAAAGTGAAGCAGGATCCTGATGTGGCTTCCCAAACTAGTGTTCCCGAACTCTGAACAAAATGCTTCAGTGTACCATGGAGGGAGCTGGCTTGGTGCCTAAGACTGTACTGGCTGCCGACACTTAAAATTTTATTTCCTGATTTCATCACTGGGTACTACAACTGCTCCTTTGGGGCAGCTGCGACTTTCAGGTCCACAGGTGCTGTCCTGCCACTTTCCATGAAGCCCAAACACTTCCTTTTTCTCAAGCTGTCTTTGTCCCATAGATGTCATAGCAGGGCATTGTTTAATTTCAAATCTATTGGGACATCCCAAGCTCCACAGGCTGGCTCTCTTTCCATCTTGTTTTTTTGCACTGCTGGGGATGGTCCCCAGGACTTTATGACAGCTAAACAAGTGCTACACCCAGATTCACTTGCAGTTCCCCCAAATATCCAGGTTGAGGGGGCAATTTTTTCGCTTTATACTATGGGGAAGGAAACTAGATGATTTCCTAGGACAGTGTGTGACTTATCTGCTCTATGTTCTCATTCCTGAGGTTGTCACTTGTGACCTTACCCCCAGGCTATAGTATGTCATAGGCCTGAGCCTGAGCACACACCACACAAGTTCCGGGCCACAGGCTCCAAGACTGTGGGGGCAGGGAGTAGGGATAGTGAGAGGCGTAGGTGGAACAGGATGCCTGGTGTCTTATCCACTCCGAGGGCCATGAACAGAAGCCACCGGAATGAAGGTATTGGTGAGAAAGTTGACGAGGCAGACACTCACCTGTCCCCAGACCAGCTCCCCAACACCAACAAATAGGCACCAGAGCCACTGTTCTGTGGACAGTGGTGAACAGCTGAAGGGCTTCCCACCCAAACTGGACGATGACAATCTGGGGGAAGGAATGGAGAGTGGTGGGAGGAGGAGCAGTTTATTACCAGGATGGCTCCTGACTTCTCTGCGTCCTGTCTAGCCCTCTACAAACCTTGCCCTCCAGACTGACTTTGTCTCCTGGGAGCCAGACCACTTTGACCATAGACAAATGTTTACTGGCATGTACTGCCTTTTGGTACCCAGGATGTGTCATTGTGTAGCTTCACATGCTGTCACCCCACTCCCACCTACCCTCTGCTGCCTCCAGCCTCCAGGTGAGACTCAGCTGTCTGCACCATCTTTCCCGCTTCATCAAGGCTATTTTCACATTTGCCTGCTCTGCATGGCCCTATAGTTTAAGGGTCACCCTGCTTCGGCCTCCTGACTTCCTTGTTGTCCTACTTTAGAAGAAGTCTTACACCCAGGACAATATCTTAAATGCTAACCAAGCAATCCATAGCATATTACCCAACCTTGCTCAGAGCCATTTTCCAGGCAAGCGGGGCCAGTCTATACCCCATGGTGGGCTGAAATGATTTCATGCTAGCCAAGATGAAGTCTGTTGATCCCCTTATTCATTTGGTCCTGGGAAACCACAGTAAAATTCCCCTCTCAGTGGTTCCTTACTGGCATTTAGAGGTGGCCACCAATGTATGACATGCCCCTCTTCTTGGGATCTGTGAACAGTGAGCTACATTTCTATGACAGCCATTTTCTGATTTGTGGGACTTAACTATAAATGATGTTTTGTTTGAAGACACTATACTTTAGAGCATTTAGCCCCTCCTGGGGAGCTGAGCTTGCCACCCTGACCACAGTGTTGTGGGAGCCAAAGTTTAACATATCAACCATGTGCACAACAAGCTTTTCCTAAAGAATCTCTATTGTTCTAGAACACCAAGGAGTTAGGTGCTAGAAATTAACATGGTTGACCAAGAGAGAGTTAGGGAAGAAGGGTTCTGGAAACCATGTGAGAAGGATAGGGGATAAAGGCTACCCATAGCCCCCTGGAAGCTAGTAGGTTAGATGAAAAACTGAGCTCAGCAATGCTTGGAAGACGCAAAACATCTGCTCTAGAATGTGGAAAAAGATTTGGGTACAAGAAGGCCAATGTCAGTGCCCCTACACCTTCATGTCCTACCTGAATTCCAAAGGTGCCCAGGACAATGGTGCAGAAGATGGGGTTGCTGAAGATACCATCAAAGACATTCCTCTCACCATGGATCTTGCGAGCATTGATCTCATTGAAAAGCTGCATCATGACAAAGGTGTTGAAAATGATGGTATAGTGCTCGGAGGGGGGCGAGTGCAGGGGTGCATTCCTTCCACTGTCGATGTCGAAGAAGAGCTCTCCTGAAGGGAGGAGAGAGGCAGGGGCTGAGAAGGGAGATCTCTCAGCCCCAGTGGCCACTCTCCCCCACCCACATCTGCCCCAGGGATGTACAGTAGGGTACATGTTGAAGCAGGGAGGTATGGGTCAAAGGTATAGAGCGGGCCTGCTTTTTTCAGTCTATAAGTGCTGTATCCCATCCTGTGCCAGACTGAGGACACAGACAGGGCTCACGCATGAAGTATGTGCCTCCGGTTTAACTTACCAACAAAAAGCAACGTAAAGATGATAGTGAGCTGGTAGACCAGCATGGCCAAGGATGTTCTTCATCATGGTACGTGAGATGAGGGGCTTGTCTCGGCCATATGGCTTCCGCAGCAGCAGTGACTCAGTTGGGGGCTCCGTCGCCAGGGGCAAGTGAGGCAAATGTATCCATGATCAAGTTCACCCATAACATCTGCACAGCTTTGAGAGGAGAGTCCTGCAGAGAAGGGCAGTCACCTTCGTGTATGCTGGCCATGCAGAACTACATAGAGTAACCTTGGGATGCTAGGATATGAAAGCCTGCCACTACTGAGGAGAAGCTCAGTTTTGCCAATGTCATGGGAATCTCAGGTTTGCAGATGTTTTCCACTTGGCTTCCTAACTCCCACCTACTTCCCTCTCTTCTTGCCTGGTGGCAGTGATCTCAAAGTTGTGGTCTGAATTTCACATACAGAGGAACAGGTAAGCTGGAGAGGCAATGGGGAGTGGCTGCTAATGGGTGTGAGGTATCCTCTAGGGAATCATGGGAATATTCTGAGAGTAAACTGCATATGCTGAGGCATGGATTTTGTACTTACAAGTGGTTAGGATGGTTGTTATGATATCATTCATACTTGACTTAGATATCAAGAGAAAGTCCCTGAGGGGCTGGGGAGTTAGCTCAGTTAGTAAAGTGTTTCTCTTACAAGCATGAAAACCTAAGCTCAACCTCTAGAATCTGTATCACAAAAGCCTGGCATGGCAGTGTGAATTTGTAATCTCAGTGATGGGAAGATGAAGATGTGAGGATCTCTAAGGCTTGCTGTCTAGCTAGCCTGTCCTAATCAGTGAGGCTGGGGTCTTATTGAAAAAAGGTTTGTCTCTCAAAGAACAAGGTGAAAAACTTCCAAGGAACACCAGAGGTTGACCTCTGACCTCTAAATAAACATGAATGCACGTGTATGTACACCTTGCCAACACACACACACACACTAAGGAATCAAGCTAATCACTCAAAATAGTTAACTACTTTTTGACAATAAAGTCAACCATCCCTAACAAGAAATCAATAAATTCTGGCCTCCAACCAATGGGGAAGATGAAAGCATTGAGAAAGGGGAAATATAGAATTTCTCTGAAACTCAGTCATTCTACCTCCCAGATCTCAACCCGAGAGAGCGGACGACATATGCATATTGAAACTTGGACATGAGCGTTCCTAGCAACACTACACTGCAATGAAGCGGAAGTGGTCCAAAGCATGGATGAATGACAAACATAATGGGGCCGAGTGGACTCCTGTGCAGCTATGATAATGAATAAAGCACTGGGCCAAGCTGCAAGATGGATGAATCTTGCAAACATGCAAACTGAGATGTGGGGTGCAAAGGCCATATGTTGAATCTTCAAATTGGCACAGCGAATAGAGGCGCAAACCTGAGTTCAATTATCTGGGACCCAAACGGTGGAAAGAGAGAAGTTATTCATGCAAGTTGCCCTCTGGGCCTCCACATGTGCAGTGCAGCACATACACATGCCCATCCCCCCTTGGCAAAAAAATGTACAAAACAAACCCCAAAGGCCACATGCCATTTCATTCCACTGATACAAATTATCTACAACAGGCAAATAAATAGAGGCAGAAAGAAGTGGCAGTTGTCAGGGGGCTTGGGGGGTGGGGGTGGGGAATGACTGCTGGTAGGCGAAAGGTTTTCCTTTGAGATGGATGAATGTGTTCTGGAACTAGAAGGAAGTGATGATTCACACTGTGAATATACTAAAAAAATCTACTAAACAGCTACCATGAAGAGATAAGATTTTTCGTATATGATTTTTGATTTCAATAAAAAGAATCTGCAACAAGCAAAACACTTGTTCTTAATATGGCCCTCTTGAGCCCACATTACTGCCTCTTGTAGGCCCCTGGTGCCCACCTGAGTGATGCAGGCACCTGTGAAGGCCACGATCACAGCCACCACGTTGACTGTCAGCTGAAACTGCAGGAACTTGGAGATGCTGTCGTAGACATTGCGGCCCCACATGACGGCCTTGACAATGCTGGTGAAGTTGTCATCAGTCAGTATGATGTCAGAGGCCTCCTTGGCCACATCAGTGCCTGCGATGCCCTGGGGGATGGTATATAAGCATAGTGCTTATTTCTCAAGTCCTCCTTGGGCACCCAGCCCACCTGGGATGGGTCCCCTGCCTTTCTCTTCCAAATAAGGCCTTAATTGAACAGCACTTGTTTTAATCTAACACACTCTACACTGCGAACTGCATGTTGCCACATTTGGTTGTGAGGGGGCCTTTGCTGCTAAACAACATCCATTCCCACAGCCTTCCACAAGGTCCAGCTCCCTCTGGGTGGCTACTCACCAGTCCTTTGTCTGGCTACTTGAAGAAACCCTGAGAAATGTGGGCTGTCTGTCTGGGTAGTGGAAAGGACCCATCCCCTGGCTCCATAGCAGATTTTTTGCTGCTCCACTGCATAAGCTTGGGCATAGCAATAGACATCAAGTCTGTGTAGCCCTCACCCCACTCCATCTTGGACCTGGTCTTGTGACATCAGTCACCCTGGACAGTTCAGCCCTGCTCTCTACTCCAGGTTGTGAGATCCAGGAATGCTGTACTTCCCCATCCCACTGCTGAACCAAATATGACTGAGTGAAAGGTTCTCCTTTCTGCTGGGGGGGGGTGACACTAGGCTGCTAACCACTGTGAGTTGGGGGCAGGGCTCACCATGTGGGCAGTATCTAGAAGGCCACCCTGCTCAGTAAGAAGAGCTAGATCTATATGAACAGAAAGAGAGAAACCAGAGGAAGAACTCCCTGTGGTCTCTGCTCATCACTCTTGGGGCCAGGGGCTACTTTGAGTGGACTAAGAATAGGTGATTATGGGCAGGTACCACTGTTGTCAAGCCACCATTCAGCGTTTCTCCCTTTCTTCAGTGGTGCAGTTAGGCTCCACTGTAACCTCTGGTGTCCTCACACCAGATGTCTTTAAACAAATCACATATATATTTGTTAATGGTCAGAGCCCACACAGCCACAAGCAGTCAAGATGTGAGTGAAGAAAGCTTCTAGCAGTCTGTCACCTGTCCTGATACTGGCTCTCCATTTTCTGATGCAAAGTTAACTCCAGGAGAACATGATTTCATCTGTGTGATGAACTGGTCTGGCACCAGATGGCTTACCATGGCGAAGCCCACATCTGCCTTTTTGAGAGCTGGCCCATCATTGGTACCATCCCCAGTCACAGCCACCACCTGCCTCTGCTCACCAGTTGTGCTGTCAATAATGCCTGGAACACAGAATGGGTTAGGGTAGGGTTGAAGGTATCTGCCAATGTTTGGTATGGCCTGCTTCTATGCTCCTTGTCACTTATGGGGTCAAGTTCTCAGGCTTTAATGGGGTAACTTCATCCCCCTACTTCCACCAAGGTCTTTGCTCAGTAACATAGGCTGGCAAGATATGGTAGAAGGGAAGGTCCCACACTGTGTGAACTGAATGATTGTCTCCCCTGTCCCAGCCTTGGTTTCCCCATTTGTTCCAATGAAGGGCTGCTTCTATGAGCCATTATTAGTTTCATGTTTTCTAGTCATAGTCTTTAGAATCTTCCACCTTAGAATCTAAGAGCAGGTGACAACATTCAGGGATGCCAGAGACAATCACATGTTGAAGAGGGTGAACACATTTGGTTACCTTTGACCAGCGTGTGTTTGTCAGTGGGAGATGACCGGGCGAGCACTCGCAGCTTGGGCCACACCTTGTCCAGCCGCTCCTGTTCTATCTGGAGAAAATAATGGAGGCCCTCAGCATCTAGGCTGCAGACAGGCACTGTGGCTGGTAGTGATGGGAGAGGGGATGGGAGAAGCAGCAGCCCGGGACAGATGCAGGGAGCTACCTCGCCTTTCTCGTTTCGAATCCTTCTGTTGAATTCTTTCCCCTCCAGGCACAGGAAGCCTTCACCTGGGTGGATGATGCCACACTTAGCTGCAATAGCCCGGGCAGTGTTGATGTTGTCTCCAGTCACCATACGGACTGTGATGCCAGCACGTTGGCATTTGCGAATGGCTTCAGGAACCTGGGAGATATAAGAATGGGTGGGGCTGGCAAGACAAGCCCATATTTTGTGTCTGGTACAGATTTGCAGAATTCCCAACTTCCAACAAAATATGGAAGTATATAGTAAAGCCTATTATTCAAGGGCAGGGTCTGTGGAGTGTGGTCTGAAGCAGTTCAGAGGATGGCCTGCAGTGGGCAGGCACCCACCCCCAGCCCCCCAGCCCACTGTCCCTGACATCTCCTTCACTGTGGCTGCTCACAGGATGAGCAGTGACTTAGACCCAGCTATGCTGAACTCCTCCCACTCTTGTCTAGTTTGTTTTGGTTTTTCAGCATAGAACTCAACCATTTTCCTCAGGAATTAATCTTTGTCTCAGCTGTAGCTTTTATATAAAGTACTCACTAGAGGGAGTGGGATATTACTTGGGATTACAACGCCTGCATTTCTTTTTCAAATAACATAGTAGGTTCTAGAACTAAGGAAGGAGAAAGAGAACCCAAGCACAAAGCACAAAACAGGACAAGAGGGTGGGAAGCCATGAGACCAGCCTGGGCCTTGTAGCATGGTAACAGTAGTGGGCAGATGGGAAGGACAGTTTCCAAACACACGGTATGTGTGGCCCTTCAGGCCCTGGGGCTGCAGACCAGGCCGGATGGAATAGCATAAACACTGAGGAGAAAGGCCAGCTCAGGGTTTGAAGAGTTGGATGAGGAGAGGTCTAGGTCTTTGACTTCCTTGGTGGGTACCCCGTGAATAGTGGTGGGCTGTCTGCTGAACCCGAGGGGAAAGAATGTAGGAGATCTCTAGATTTGGCCTAATCGCCTGAACTAGTAAGCCTAGAGGAGGCAGGGTGGGCAAGAGGAACAGAGAAGTTTGGGGATAGTCAGGATCAGGAAAGAAGTAGACTGTGGCAAACAAGAACAGTGTCCCTATTGAAGGCTTTGATAGTGATCTGATAATCAAAGCCAGAACTGTTAAGTGACAGGGAAGGACAGACATACCTCTGATAGAGTGGTAGCTTACTCACTGTCTCTGTCTCTCTGCCTCTGTCTCTGTCTCTCTCTGTCTCTGTCTCTCTCTCTCTCTGTGTGTGTGTGTGTGTGTGTGTGTGTGTGTGTGTGTGTGTGTGTGATGTGTCTTCTTATTTATGCTTAGTCTTAAGAACACATTCTGTTCTCTTAGGGTCTTAAGGTGCTCCATAAGACCTTGAGTACAGAGAACTTCCTCTCAAGTAGGGGTGTAAGGCGCTCTGTAGCTTCATTTCCCAAACTGGCTGGAAGCCGCCTTCTCTGCTGCTTCCAGGTGACCATGTTGAATCTGGAATCTGGGAACTTTGAACAGAGTTGCCCCAGGGTCCAGGTGCAGCCACCACTCCAAGGCCCACCCACATACTCAGTCTCCAAGCTCTCAGCCTCCCAGCCAGGTGGCAGGGACACTACCCCAGAAGATACCCTACCTTGTTCTCTCCTCGTCTGCTCTGACCAGTTTCCTGGTTTCTCCTCAAGGCCCCTTTAGCATAATCAGGGAGCTGATGTCTGTAGAAGTTCCTGGGTCTAGTATTCATCTGTGGGACTTCTCTAGACACAGCTCTCTTCCCCCCTCTGGTGGCCATCCTGTGTTCTCCAATGCCCAGAGAGTTTGGCTAAGACTCGTCGCAAATCCCTTGTGCTTGCCCCAGAGCCAGGACCTGATGTCTGGTCTCCCAGTAACATTATTGCTGAACTCCCTCTTAGCCACTTTTTTTGTGGGGTGGGGAATTAGAGACAGAGATTCTTCTCTGTGTAACAGTCTTAGCTGTCCTGGAACTAGCTCTTGTAGACCCAGGCTGGTCTCAAACTCATTGAGATCCGCTTGCTTCTGCCTCCCGAGTGCTGAGATTAAAGGCGTGCGCCGCCACTGCCACCCAGCACTCCTTCTCAGCCATTTTAAGTCACAGAGGAGCTATCCTTGTTCCCTGGATCCCTCAGTTATCACCTAAACTGAGATACATTCTTCTTGTCCTGAGCTTCAACCCTGGACCACCCCTGCCCCGTGGTATCCTCTGAGGCTAGGTCCTGGTTATATCTTTCTTAACACTTGTCTGTGTTTCATATATCCTGAGGTGAAAACTTGCAAAAATATTATTGTATAGCTGGCCCTGGGGCTCACTTTGCTGCCAGCCCAGCCTAGGTCTCTTGTGCTGACTCTAGTTCTCACACCATTCCCAACGAATACAAGGATATACAGTTGACAGTGACCCGTGGCCATTCTTTAGATGTGGGGAGTATTTGTTTTAGAACCTTTGCTTTGTGACCTTGTATGCAAAGTTTCTCCTTCCTTGTCCTACCCAAAGCTCCAGAGCAGTTCCCACAGATACATGCTTTCAGGCTAATGGGCAGAATCGAGGTAGTCTAACATGAGGCGGATACCAGCAGACAGGGCTGGGAAGATAGAGGGCCCTTTCACAATCTTTTCTTCAGGATCCACTCACAAGAATCCCCCATCTTCAAAGACCAAGAAATACAAACATCACATAAAATGTGTTTGGGTCAAAGGCTTCAGTGACCTCCCAATGTCAAGACCATCAATAGGCAGACAACCTGTTTCATTCTATGCTTGCTTCACCCATATGACCCTTGAGAACCATCCCCTCCCCTACATCTGGCCTCTATCACTGGAAGCTACTCTCAGTGACTTCACATGCACAGGAAGATGTTTCTAGGATGTCTTTCCAGTCAGAACGTATGCTCTAAGCTCTCCATTCCCACAGTTACATGCCTAGTTGACATCTCCATGGATGTGCCCTTAATCTCATTCAGACACAATTAAGCCTTTGACTGACAATTGCTCACCATGTCCCCAAACCAATATCCACCCAATTCAGCTGTTTCCAGTTCTTCAGTTCCCCTCATCTGGGCCTTCAATCACTTGGTCCTACAGACACTCAGGAGAAGTGGAGTGTGAGCCTTGTCCAGAGGCCAGGCAGGCCCACGGAGCTCCCATAGGTCAAGGACAAGAGGCCTTGGCAAGGGCATCAAAAGCACTGAGGAAGGTCCCATGGGCCTGAAGGACTCCAAGTCTCTGTTTTCCAGGCTGCTCTATCTATAAATAGGGTGGGAAGAGGTGTGACATCTTGCAAAGTCAGAAGAAAGTGACTCCCACCACGCATGTTTGTGTCCCAAGCCTATAGTGTGGAAGTCCAGGGTGGAAAAAGCCACCCTGTCACCTATAGGAAAACCTTGAACCTTGGGAATATTTATTAGAGCAGTTCCCAGAAAAGGGGCAGCTACCTCAGGTCGCACAGGATCCTCGATGCCCACGACAGCTATGCAGGTAAGCTCACCCACCACCTCATTCTCATTGTCCCAGTCAGGCTCCTGGATTGCAGAGAAGTCCCTGTAGGCAATGCAGATGGTGCGGAGGCCATCACAAGCCATAGGCTCAATGATCTTCTTCACCATGTCATCCCGGTCCCGAGGACGGAATCCTCGGAGTTCACCATTGCTGTTTAAGATGTTGGTACACCTGGCAGGGGAGGGGTGGTAGGGTGAGGTGGGAATGGGGAGTGAACAAGAGGAAATAGTGCTAGTCATACTGGATTATGATGGGACTTTAACCAGTGATATTCTAAAGAACAGAGGATGCAGATGTGCACAAACAGGGGGAAGGTAATGTGACCACAGGTAAGAAATAGGAGTGATGCCTTCTAAGCATCAAAATTAGGGAGAGGCAAGCAAAGATCCTCCCTTCCCACTCTCAGAGAGAACATAGCTGGCCCACACCTCAACTTTTGATTTCTGGCCACTAGAAATGTGAAGTAATAAATTTATGTTGGTGTGTGTGTGTAAATCAAAAGTCAAAACTAGGGTATTGTTCCTCAGTCACTGTCCACCTGTTGTTATTTGTTTTGTGTTAGAGACAGGCTCGTTGACTGACCTACACTTGCCGAGTGGGGTAGGCTAACTGGTCAGAGAGCCCTAAGGATCAACCATCTCTGCTCTGCCCTCCCAGGGTTGGAATTATAAGGATTACCACACCCAGCTTTTTACATGGCTTCTGAGGATCACACTCAGGTCCTTGTGCTTTTGAGGCAAGAACTTTACCAATTCATTTATCTCATCAGTCTAAGACTTTGTTATCTTAAGCCATCATAGGGCCATTTGTTACAGCAACCTATGAACACTCACACCCTGGTTGGCTAAGATAGCCAGGTGAGGGGTGGAAGCCTGAAGCTTATGATAGCTCCCTACAGACTCTATAGGACAAGGGTGTGGAATGTAGGTGGAACCCAAAAGTAATGGACAGTCCTCTGAGAGAGTGGAGCCACAACATGTGGCAGTAGCTGCCTCAGCCCCAGTTCTGACAGTCTGGGAGCTTCAAAGGGGACAGGTCTAGGGAAGGCAGCTACAGCAAAGTTATGTTTAAACTTAATGGAGCCTTATTTGGAAGGTGCCATGAGACTGGCAAAGCTGGTTATCAAGGTTGGGGGGGGGTGACAGAGAGAAACTAACAAAAGCCACCATAGACTGACATCTTCATAGGGTCATGGATTCATTCATGTAATTCTCAACACTCCCAGGAGGTTCGTATTTCCAGAATCCCCATATTATATGAGGAAGCTGAGCTGGCAGGACAGAGTAGTAACTTCTTTATGTCCCAGTCAGCAAAGGGCAGAGTGGCTGGTGGGCAGCCTCAGTACCCATCAAAGGAGCAGCACAGAAAGAGAACCAGGGCCTTCAAATGTAGCATTTCATCTTACCCCAGTAGGGAGTGCTTCAGGTGAAAGGTGGCCTTCACTATGGGCTGCAAAGGCTGACTGGGCTGTTTGGGGACAGTATTCTGAGTAAGGCAACCAAGTAGAGATGTATTTATTTGGTGGTCAGATCTGCTGAGAGCACGGGGCAGACTGAACAGACTGAGCCTGGGGGCAGAGAACCCTGGTGTCCTATTGGAGATTCTGTATTCAAGGCCTTGAGAGTAGATGACAAAAGCCCTGTGCTTGAGGCAGAGGGATTCAGGAAAAGAGAAAGGCCAAGAGCAAGGGGAAGTATGCAGGATGAGAAGGAGTAGGAGAAGCAGAGATGCTTCCTTCTTCTTCATTGAGATACAAGTCACAAACCATACAATTCACCCATTTAATGTATACAACTCAACAATTTTTAGTATATCTTCAGACACACACAAACATAACCACAGTCAGCTTTTGAATATTTTTATCATCTCTGAAAGAAACCCCACTACAGATATAGTAGCACATGCCTGTTTTTCCTGAACTCGAGAAGCTAAGGCAGAAAGACCGCAAGTTCCAAGCTAGCCTGGGCTATAGAGTGGAGACTCTGTCTCAGAAAACAAACCAAATGGGACAGGTGAGATGGCCTAAAGGGTCAAGGTGCTTGATTTCTGCCTGATGACCTGAGTTCAATCTTGGGGACCCACATGGTAGAGGGAGAGAACAGTCTCCTATAGGTTGTCTTGTGACTTCCACTTGTGTGTACATATGCATGTGTGTGACACACATGAAGTCACACAAACAATAAATAATATAGTAGGCACAAGAGAGATGGCTCAGCAGTTAAGAACACTGGCTACTCTTACAGAGGATAGGGGTTTGATTCCCAGCACCTACTTAATTACCTGTAACTCCAGTTCTGGGGGGTCTGATTCCCCTTCTGGTTTCCACAGGCACTGCATGCATGTGGCGCACAGCCATACATATAGGAAAAACCTCACATATATTGAAAAAAATAGGGGCTGGAAAGGTGGCTCAGTTGTTAAGAGTAGTAGCTGTTTGTTCAGAGGACCCTGGATTGATTTCCAGCACTCACATGGTAGCTCATAACTATTGTAACCCCAGTTCCAGAGGATCCAATGCCCCCACTGGTCTCCATGGGCATAAAACATGCTTGGTACATAGGCATACATGTAGGCAAACCATCCATACACATAAATCATCAATAATTTAAAAATAAATAAATGGAATAAAAACTAAAGATAATGAAGTAAGCCAAAAGCAACCCACATAAACATCAACAGCAAAAACAGACAAATTGCATTTCATCATGATTTGAAAATATCTGTGCATCTACAGACACTGTAAGGAGAGTAAAAAGAGCAAATTATATGTTTGATGAGGATTTAGCAGTCAGTATATAGCAAGGATTTTTAAAAACACAAAAGAGAGACAACTCTCTAGTGTATGCTTCCAAATGTTCCTAACTCTTATTACAAGTCAATCCTAAGTTTTCCTTCACAGGATCTGGCATGGTGACAGCAATGATTCTAGTTCTAGGTACCAGTTTTCTAAATATCCCTCGGTACAGTCAAGGTGACAATCAGTGAATTACCAAGCATATGCCAAGAAATAAAACAGCTGGGTCACATGGTAGTGCTATGTTTAACTTCCTGAGAAACCATATAAAATATAAAAATACTTTCCAAAATGATACTATTAGTATGTGGTGTGTGTGTGTGTGTGTGTAGTATATGCACATGTGTCTGTGGGTGTGTGCATGTGTGAGACGAAGGTCACCTTGGATGTCTTCTTCAATAATTACTCTCCACCTTATTTCTTTGGATAGGGTTGGTTTTTCACTGAACCTGGAGCTCATCTACTTGGCTAGAATGGCTGGCCAATGAAATCCAGTTATCTGTGTGTCTCTCTCCCTACCACCATTGCCCCTTCTCTTCTCTCCAAGGACCAAGTTACATACCCACCTTTTTTCTTCGTGTTTTTTGTTTGTTTGTTTGTTTGTTTGTTTGTTTTGGAGACAGGGTTTCTCTGTGTAACAGCCTTACATGTCCTGACACTCTCTCTGTAGACCAGGCTGGCTTTGGAACTCACAGAGATCCACCTGCCTCTGCCTCCTAAGTGCTGGGAGTAAAGGTGTGTGCCACCACCTGGCTGGAATACTGATCTTTTTGCTTGGTGTGGCAAGCTCTTTAAACAACTGAGTTACCTCCCCCGGCATGGTAATAATACTATTTTATGTTGCCACCAGCAACATAGAAATATTCTAATATCTCCTCATCCTTACTAGTATTTAAGAACTGTAAATTGTAAGCAGAGTTTAACAGGTAGCTCTGTTGGGAACTCAGAGGACTAGAATGCTGATAGGGATGCAAACAGTAAAGCCTGTGCTTGCAAGCTTGCAGATGAGAACGAGGATTGATAACTGGACTGGAAACCATTTGTATTATGCTATGGAAAAGATCTTGTCTACACTTTCGTCCATGCCCTCACACTCAGCGTGAGGTTAAATGTAAAGGAGGGTAGATTAATTAATCTGGCAGATGAAATTTCAAGCATCCCAGCATTCAGTCTGTGGTTGTTTTTTTTTAAGCCTAATTTAATGTAATCAGAGTAAGAAGGAAGAGAGGCCTGGTGAGATGGTTCATCAGGTAAAGGCATTTGCCTTCAGGCATGATGACTTCCTTTGATCTCCAGGACCCACATTGTCTTCTGGTCTCCACATATTGCGTGTGTGCATAAACACACACACACACACAAATGTAATTTTAAACGTTTTTTTTTAATAATTTTTTTATTAAGAAAAGAAGAAAAAAAACATAAACAAAAAACATGTTTCCACCTCCTCCCAGCCTCCCATTTCCCTCCCCCTCCTCCCACCCTTCTCCCCCTCCTCCCACCCTTCTACCCCTCCCCCCACTCCTCTCCCCCTCCCTCTCCAGTCCACAGAGCAGTCCAGGTTCCCTGCCCTGTGGTAAGTCCTAGGTCCTCCCCCCTCCGTCCATATCTAGGAAGGTGAACATCCAAACTGGCTAGGCTTCCACAAAGCCAGCACATTAAGTAGGATCAAAACCCCGTGCCATTGTCCTTGGCGTCTCATCAGCCCTCATTGTTCGCCATGTTCAGAGAGTCCGGTTTTATCCCATGCTTTTTCGGTCACAGTCCAGCTGGCCTTGGTGAGCTCCCAGTAGATCAGCTCCACTGTCTCAGTGGGTGGGTGCACGCCTCGTGGTCCCGACTTCTTTGCTCATGTTCTCCCTCCTTCTGCTCCTCATTGGGACCTTGGGAGCTCAGTCCAGTGCTCCAGTGTGGGTCTCTGTCTCTGTCTCCATCCATCACCAGATGAAGGTTCTATGATGATATGCAAGATATTCGTCAGTATTGCTCTAGGATAGGGTCATTTCAGGTTCCCAATCCTCAGCTACCCAAGGAACTAACTGGGAACCTCATGTTGGGCACTTGGGAGCCCCTCTAGGGTCAAATCTCTTGCTCACCCTAAAGTGGTTCCCTTAACTAAGAATTGTGGTTCCGTGCTCCCCTATCCACCTTTCCTTTATCCCAATTCTCCTGATTCCCCAAGTCCCCCCTCCTTCCCTTCTACCTTTTCTCTCCCCATCTCCCCTTACCCCCATCCCACCCCACCCCCAAGATCCTAATTTTCTCCCCGGCAATTGGGTCTACTTCCCTTAGCCAAGAGGATAACTATATGTTTTTCCTTGGGTTCACCTTCTTACTTAGCTTCTTTAGGTTCACCTATTGTAGACTCCGTGGCCCTAATTTATGGCTAGAAACCAATTATGAGCGAGTACATCCCATGTTCATCTTTTTGGGTCTGGGACACCTCACTCAGGATAGTGTTTTCTATTTCCATCCATTTGCCTGCAAAATTCGAGAAGTCATTGTTTTTTACCGCAGCGTAGTACTCTAGCGTGTATATATTCCATACTTTCTTCATCCATTCTTCCATTGAAGGGCATCTAGGTTGTTTCCAGGTTCTGGCTATTACAAATAATACTGCTATGAACATAGTTGAACAAATGCTTTTGTCATATGATAGAGCATCAGAGAAGATGTGCTATAATGTTCAAGGCAAGAGGGCATTGCTGAAGTGGTAGTGCTACCTCAAAAGGGCAACCATTACCCTGATACTATAGGAACGATATCTGGACAGAATCTCAGAAATGAGCAAGGCCATAGCCACCACAGTTCAGGGATGCATAAATACTAATTGCTTTTAAAGACTTTCTAGGCAGAGTCTTTTGAGGGGACAGCTCTAGGATGTCCTGCTTGTCCTACTCATTCACCCAGGAAGAAACCCAGAAGTCACTGCAGCCGAGGTTCAAGTGGGTCCAGATGTAGCTCAAACTAGTGGAAGGCCTTGGCATCTCCCATGTGGTGATTCTGCAGAGGTTCAG
The DNA here is from genome assembly GCF_018167655.1 of Microtus oregoni. Taxonomy (NCBI): domain Eukaryota; kingdom Metazoa; phylum Chordata; class Mammalia; order Rodentia; family Cricetidae; genus Microtus; species Microtus oregoni. The sequence goes on along the minus strand of NW_024543965.1, from coordinate 24,610 downwards.
AATGCAAGAGTTGCAGAGTTGTGGATGTTTTCACCTAGATTTTAAAGGAAAGTCTGGGGAGCCAGGAGATAGATGTGTGGTTGTGTCAGGATCCCTCTAGGCAGTGCACACAGCTGTGAGTGTGAGGCTGAAGCTACCGGAGATTCTCACACTATGTAACTCCTGCTGAAGAAAACTGTAGGAAATAGGAAATCCAGGGGGGGGGGGGAGAGAGAGAGAGAGAGAGAGAGAGAGAGAACCAGAACCAGAGAGGTAGGGCTGCCTAAGGCCTTTGTAGGTCTTATCACATCACCACATGGCTCAGATGCTATTGGACATGGAGTCACAAGTTTTTCATTTTCTGTTTTGCTTTGGTTCAATCTGCACTCACTATGCTTCCTTCCATTCCTGACTTTTGGAATGGGAATATTGACTCTGTGCCATTGTATGTTAAAATAATTGTTGTTTGAATTTTTAGGGACTCAATACTAAGTGCGAATGAGACTTTGAACTTAGACTTTTGGAACAGTTAAGACATGGAGGAATCTTAGGAGTGGACAGTTTGAGGGGCAGGGATGATCAAATGGTTGATCTCCACTTTCATGCTGTTGGGAGGTGGTACAACCTTTAACATGGGGGCATTTTAGGAAAACTTTAGGTCATTGGGGGATCTTCATTACTCTTGAAGAGATTTGTAGTACTATGGTCTCTTCCTCTTCCTTGTTCTTTTCCTAGCCTTTTGCTTCACCATATACTCCTTGCCATGGGCGTTCATCCTGTCACAGCTCCATAGGCAGTGGGGACAACTGACCATGGACTGAACTTTTAAAATTATAATTCTAAATAAATCTTCTGTGAGTTGATTTCTCTCCTTTTTTGGTGGTGGTTGGAGGAGAGGGCCTCCCTATGTTGCTCATGTTGGCCTCAAACTCCTAGATTCAAGATATCTTCCTGACTCATCATCTGATGCAGCTAGAACAAGTATTCTGACACAGTGCATACCCCAAAGGGTTGACAATGTGTGTGTGTGTTCAAACTAGTACCCGTGCTTGAATGACAAGAGCCCAAATGTAGAGAGAATCTGGGTGTCTGACAATAGACGAATGGCTGAACCAAATGTGGTGTCATCCATACAATGGAAGGTTGCTCAGCCTTCAAATGGGAGTGGAGTTCTGATAAAGGAACTTTGAGGACATTATGAACTATGATAGAAGCTAGACACAAAAGGTACAAAGTACAGAATTCCACTTTTATGAAGTCTCTGGGATAGGTGAAACCACAAGGACAGACCAGAAGTTTTCAGAGGTAGAGAGGGGGCAGGAAAATCTCCTTAGTGGGGCCTCGTGTTTCTTTTGGGGGTAATGGAGCTCTTTTGGAGTTCCATAGTGGTGATAATGATGTAGGATTCCCATCTGTATGCTGTGAATGTGTTTTATTGCCATTGGTTAATAAAAAAGCTGCCTTCAGCCAATGGCTTAACAGAGTAAAGCCAGGTGAGAAATTCAAACAGGGTTATAGAAAGTAGGTGGAGTCAAGGAGATGCCATGTAGTCACCGAAGGACACAGATGCCAGAACTTTACCAGTAGGCCTCAACCTTGTTGTAAAATATAAAATAGAAACAGGTTAATTTAAGATGTAAGAGATAGCTAGAAATATACTTAAGCTATTGGCCAAACAGTATTGCAATTAATATAGTCTCTCTGTGATTATTTCAGGTCTGGGTGTCTGGGAACAAATGAACAGCCTCCGCCTACAGGTGATGACTGCAAACATTAGGAGTATACTTAATGCTACTGAACTGTATACTTTAAAGTGGCTAACATGGTCAATATTGTGTTAGCTCTATTTATCATAAGAATAAAACAAGAAATTTTGTGCCCTTTTAGCTTTCAGCCACCCAGCCTCTGTCTCCTTCCTGTTACCCACTTACTTTTTGAGCAGGATCTCTGAGGCTCCCTTGCTGAAGAGGCGGAAGCCACCATCAGGCATGCGGATAACCGTGCTCATGGACTTGTGGACTGAGTTGAAGGTGTATACTTTGTAAAGCTTATCTTCTGGAATCTGCTCCCGTACAGGTTGAAGGTCTCGTTTCAGGTCCAGGACGAAGCCCAACAGAGCACACTCTGTTTTGTTGCCCACTTGGCATGGGAGAGCGCCTTCCTTCTCTGGAGGCTGTAGGAAAGGACAGTCAGCTTGGCATCAGGGCCCAGAGCACCCTCTGTTCCATCCCCAAAGCAAAGGTTCCCATTTGGCTTTGATCATCATGTAGCTAGGAGGCAGAGGCGTGGAACAGAGTAAGGCCCTTGTTGACTACACAGGCCATGACTTGACTGCAAAGTGGCCCTTTATAGGTAGGTTTTCCATCATTTAGCATGCTTTGAAAGGACTTCTAGAACAACCTATCTCACTCAATATCAAGAGCACTCTGTAATGCCAAGGACAGGAGGACAGGGACAAAGGCAACCAGCACCCTAAAGGTTCCTCTTGAAAGTCTGTAATTTTTCTTGTTTTGTTGAGATGGGGTCTGTCACTAACCTGGAGCCCCTGATATCTGCCTGTCTCTGCCTCCCCAGTGCTGGAAGTACAAGCAGACTTCTGCCTAGTTTTTTTTTAAATAGGTTCTGGTAAGTAAATTCAAGTCTTCATGCTTGTAAGGCAAGCAATTTAATGACTGGTATATCTCCTTAACCTTGTTTTTTTACATTTCTGTTGCAGAATATTCTTTTTGTACACTATAAAGATGTGTGACTCTGATTGATTTAATAAGAAAACTAAATGGCCAATAGTTAGGCAGGATTTCTAGGCAGAGAGGATACTGGGAAGAAGAAGGTAGAGATGCCAGGGATGCAGAACAAGCAGGATGTGCACTACAGAGAAGGGGTAATAAAGCCATTAGTCAGAAAGTAAATTAATAGAAATGGGTTAATTTAAGTTGTAAGAGATAGTTAGAAACAGGCTTAATCTATCAGCTGAGCTTTCATAATTAATAATGAATCTTCATGCCATTATTGAGGAGCCAATGGTCCTGATGAAAAAGTCCACCTGTTCTCCCCTGTTCTGTGTTTCTTTTTATAGTATGATGGGGCAAACCATTTTGGGCAAACTTCATGTACACTAGGCAAATTCTTTACCAATACCACTTAGTTACTTTCTCAGCACCCCAAGATTTATAAGTAAGCCCAGTGAGTCTCTTCAAGAAGCTCATGCACCAGTCCTGCCCCCTTCTCTCATCTGCCCTCCTAGCCTTGCTTACTAGTATTTTGGTGGTATAGGCACTGTTGATGGAGATGGCATGAACCAGAAGGTCAAGGATCTTGGGGGTCAGGGCGCTGGGAGCTGGAATCTCTTTGTAGTGGGTGTCTCCTAGGTAGGACTGGACCACGGTCATGCGGTTGGTGGTAAGTGTGCCTGTCTTGTCAGAACAGATGGCTGTGGCATTGCCCATGGTCTCACAGGCATCCAGGTGGTGTACCAGGTTGTTGTCCTTCATCATTTTCTGTAAAGAGCAAAGATGGAGTGTGTGTGGGGGGGTACTTAGTTGTTTACTTATAAGGATAAAGGCAATGCGAGTGATACTAACAGTCCATTTGGTGACCTTGGTCATCTCTGGGATGGGTGGCAATCAAACAGAGAGTAAGATGCAAGGGCTGTCATCAGATGGGGAACAGTGAGCTTCCAAGAAGCTACTCTCTGTATGAATGACTTGGACGCTTTCTGCCAGAGCTCCCTCGTCAATTGGCTCCTATATCTGTGCTCCTCCACACTCCCCTGGTTCTTCTTTACTCTCCAACTGCTTCTCAGTGGCCCAAAGCCTTTTCTGAGGCTCTGCCTCTCTGTCTCTGTCTCTACAAGCAGCACTAGTTCTTTTTTGTCTTGGATCCTCTGAATCTCCCTGTGAGGTCTCTCTCGACATCAGCTTCTTTTCTAGCTCCCTTCACTGTGTCCAAGGGATGGGTGGTCACAGTGGGACTGTCTGTTAGGATGTATTATCAAAGTTCATCTCAGCCAGTATCCTTTCTTCCTTTAGCATCCCTAGCCTTCTTTAGTCCCCACTACACCTAAGGTGCTTTGATGACATCCCACTCTAGTGTTGGGGTCTGTTGTGATGGAATTAGTTGTAAGTAGTAGTATTATTACCTTGACAGAGTAAGCCAAGGAGATAGTGACAGCAAGAGGCAGGCCCTCAGGGACAGCCACAACCAGCACAGTGACTCCGATAATGAAGAACTTCACAAAGTACTGCACATAGACAGGTGTGCACTCTGCCAGCCACACCCGGCCATCCACGACGAAGGTCTCAATCACAAATTAGAGGACCAGGATGATGACAGTGATGGCAGACATCACCAACCCTGTCCAGCCATGATGGAGAGGGGCCACAAGAGGTGAGAGGAGAGAAGGAAGAAAAGTTCAGGGCAAGGTAGCCATGGCTGGCCTGAGCCCAGTCAGGGCCGTTGTAAGGGCTTGATGGATTTGGGGTACCTTTTGGGATAAACAGCTTGAAGGATGACTCCATGGAATGAGAGGTCCTAGGGTAGCCTTTGCTCTAGTTCCCCAGGACAGTGTGGGGTAAAGAACAGAAAGCTAAGGGTATGAAAGGTACATCTGTGAGGTACTAGCCACCCTCATATTTTGGGGCTCTGGCCAGCAGGCTCTCGGTGAAGTTGGCTACCTGTTGACTATGATGTGGCCAGAAACCTTGAATCAGGGGATTTGCTAGGTAATACATGAGTGTGTGACTTAGGCCTTATTGGGGTGGAGGGTGCTAAGCCAGACCTTGGCAGTCATGGTTGGCTCTGGCCTGCACCTCTGGCCCACCAGTATATGACATTCTTCTGGAATACTATCCATTTCTCTGTACGCGAGCTTTCCTAGAGCCAGGACAATATACTGTCCTTTGCACTCACAGCATCTGGAAGTCATATTCCTTCCAGGAGCCCAGTGTCCCCCAGGCTCCTGGCATGCCATCTCTGGCTTGAACATACCTGCTTTCCCAATCTGCACAGCGAGTTTTGTGAGCTTTCCTTGCAGAACTGACTTCTCCTTCTTGGGTACGTTGGCTTTCTTCTTTTCTCGCTCCTCCATTTCCCCACCCTCAGCACTCTTCAGGGGCTGCATTTCCATGGCAACAGCCCCATCCTGCTTCTTAGCTGTACATAGAGGAAACCCTTGGCTGAAGTTAGGGCCTATCAAGGGTAAAGGGGCTATAGAGGGTTATCACAAGGAAAGACATGTCTCATCATATGGGATTCAATGGAGCACTTTTAACTTCAAGTTTTGCAAAGGGAATCTGTAGGCTTCTGTTGCATCCTAAGCCCAGGCCCTCCTGAGGTAGGCAGGCAGTTGCAGCATTGTCCTAGGTGGGACAGAGAGATGGTTCTTTTATGGGAAGGGTGGACAGACACTAGCATAAGGAACTTGTGACAGACAAGGTGGTCAGTCCAGTAATGTCCCAAAGCTCAATACCTGAAAGAAGTCCTGTGGTTGGTCCAAGGAATGTTCTGGAACCAAAATCTGACTCATTTGCCCACAGATATCCAAGCCACTTCTACTTTCCCCTCAAGATCACTAAGGGGCCCTAGTGTATGCTCCTTTTAGCCTAGACAACCCTGCCCAGCTCGCCTCCTCTGTGGGCAAACCTGTTCTGTTCCTCCTGATATTTCCCTACCTCCCTCTTAGATCACGTGGCTCCACTTCACCTTGATAGGCCCCTTAGTTTTTATTCTTGCTGCCTTTGTGGTGGTGACATGGATTCCTCATCTCTCTCTCTTTGTCAAGTTTTACACAGTCCTTGGGCTCGAAACTCTCCAGCTACATTGCCAAAAATAACCATGTCCACTCCACCTGCCTCCTCCACTCTTCCTAAGGAAGGGGCTGCCTGACCTAGCAGTTGTAGGGGTGTCCCCCATTTTGTTTTTGTTTTTGTCTTCTTCCTTCCTTCCCTCCTTTCTTCCTTCCTTCCTTCCTTTCTTTGCTCCTTCCCTTCCTTCCTTCCTTCCTTCCTTTCTTTATTTTAGTTTTTCTAGACAGAGTTTCTCTGTGTAGCAGTTCTGGCTGTCCTGGAACTAGCTCTGTAGAGCAGAAATCTGCCTGCCTCTGTCTCCCGAGTGTTGGGATTAAAGGTGTGCGCCACCACCACCCAGCTAAAGGTGACCATGGCTATCATAGCACAACTCTACACTTTTTTGTTTTATTTTTCTTTTTTTGAGACAAGGTTTCTCTGTAGCTTTGGAGCCTGTCTTGGAACTCACTTTGTAGACCAGGCTGGCTTTAAACTCACAGAGATCTACCTGTCTCAGCCTCTCAAGTGCTGGATTTTAGGTGTGCACTGCCACCACACGGCTTCAGTTTGTCTTCCTCTTATTCTGCATCCCTTCACCTCACCTGGCAGTTCGAGACTACTTACCATAGCTCTTTCCTCCTAGCAGCCTTCAGGACATGCCAGACCCTGCCTAGCTGGGTCACTCTAGCCTTGAGTCCCTACCTTCTGTTATCCCACCAAGCAAGGGCCAGAGCCAGATGCCTCCTAGTCCACAAAGCCCTAGCAATCTCGCTTATCTTCCAGGCTTTGGCTAACTCCTCTTACCTGGGAAACTCAGAGGACTGTCACCTAGGGATTTTGACAAGTTACCCTCTCTATGTCTTGGTTTCCTTATCTGGCCAAAGTGGTCTCAGGTGTCTATGGGGAATTCTCATACATGGACAAGTTCAAGCCATGCTGGTGGCCTTGGCACTGACCAGTCGTTTTCCAGGTGGCTCATCTAGGCTTCATGGAAGCAGTGTCTGGTAGAAACTGGAGCATCCTCCAAGAGTATCCCCTTCACTGCCAAGCCAGGATGGGACTTTGGGGCCCACTCACCTGTCTTTAGGTGCTGCTTCTTCCTTGGCAGTAGGTGGTCCCTCCCCATTCCCCCTTCTCTCCCTCCTCCCCACAAGCTCCTCAGCAGCCCTGAGCCATGCACGCACGTTACCTCTGGTTTGGCTACTGTCCATCGCCCCATCCTGCTGCTTGCCTACAATGGAAGAGGAATGACAGACACGGAGAGACTTGAGAACACCCATGTGGTCATGACATACACAGAAGCACAGGAGAGCAGGAAGAACTTGGGCACATATAGCAGTTTGCAGCTCCATGGGGTAGAGGAGGGAAAGGAAAGGCCTGATTGCTGCAAGCCATTACCTTACCTATGGATGGGCTTTCTTGATGATCTATTCTTTCTAGGAGCAATCTGTCAGTACCTCCCAGAACATGTTAACTGCATATACTCTGGGCTTCCTGGGCCAAGCTCCTACCCAGTGTTTCCCACTGGGCCTTGACCTCCGCTCCACAGTGAGTCTCTAAAGCCAGTCCTGGGCAGTTTCTGGGTCAGGTGAAGTAGCTGTTGACAGTTTCTGGAAGGCCCGCTGCCTTAAGGTATGTACTTCCCTTAGATATCTGATCTTTCAGACCCAACAGGAGGTAACTCCCAAGCCCTGAACCAACCCAACCCCTGTACTCTTCTCTGAGGCCACTACTAGATGTGTGTCCTTTAAAGGGACAGGGTTCTGTCTGTTTTAGGGCCCTGGTGGGCACATCCAAACTGTAGGTCCAGAGCCACTGTGAAAAGGAGGTCTAAGTGGTGTGAAAAGGAGGTCAGCACTAGGGAGAAGGTGCAAATACTAGACTCCAGGTGGCTCTGTCTGAAGCCTTAGGTTGGGTACAGCCCATAGTGCCAGTCACTCTTTCTGAGGGTTGCACAGCCCAGGTGGCAGTTTGATGTGGGAGTGTCATATACCAATCTGTTGATTTCATTGGTTAAGCAATAAAGAAACTGCTTGGCCCTCATAGGTTAAAACATAGGTGGGAGGAGCAAACAGAACAGAATGCTGGGAGGAAGAGGAAGTGAGCTCAGACTTGACAGCTCTGCTCTCTGGGGCACACGCGATGAAGCTCCGACCCAGGATGAACGTAGGCTAGAATCTTCCCGGTAAGTGCATCTAGTGGTGCTATGCAGATGATTAGAAATGGGCTAAATTAATATGTGAGAATTAGCCTAGAAGAGATTAGATAGAAATGGGCCAAGCAGTGTTTAAAAGAATACAGTGTCCGTGTAATTATTTCAGGGTATAAGCTAGCCAGGTGGCCGGGGTGCTGGGGATGCAGCCCCGCTGCTCGTATTACTACAGCAGTTAGAGGAGTTTATCTGGGAGCCACATCTTCACTGGTCCCCATTTAGGGAGGAATCTTCCAGCACAGGATCATTTTCTACCCAGTAGCTCATGTCACTGGGGAATCAAAAGACAGAGTATCGGGTAGCTTCTAGGCAATGGAACCACAATCTGGGGTCCCAAGAATGAGAGAGACATCTTCAACCATAAGCAGATCATATATTGGACCCTCTTTGCCCAGGGCCCCTGTGTGGGTTAGGGGTAGTTTAGAGGTGAAAGAGACTTCTTTTATTTGTGTGTGTGTGTGTGTGTGTGTGTGTGTGTGTGTGTTCATGCATGTGTGAGTGCATGCGTGGGCCTATGTCTCTTTTATTTGTGTGTGTGTCTGTGACAATGGAGGCCAGGAAAGGACATTTGGGGCCTCTGGAGCTGGAGTTGCAGGGGGTTGTGAACTTCCCAATACTGGTGCTAGGAAGCAAAGTGAACATGACTAGAAGAGGTAGCCTGGAGTAAAGCAGAGCACAGGAGGCGAGGGAGGGACTCAGGAAGAAAAGGGCATATAGGAGTCATGAGAAAAGATAGCAATAGAATGTAAGGGTGGCAGGTTGACAAGGAACAGCTTCAGAGCATGCCCAGTGGGTTGACAGAACCACAAGAGTAAGATGAGGGCACTGGCCAAGATAGATGCTATTCCTCAGAGCCCCTCAGGGTACTTCTCCAGGAAGCTGGCCCACTCCAGTTCCCTAAGTCTCACAGCCAAGCAGTGTTGGTGAAGTGCATGCAGCTTGTCTTGGAGGGTCTGGATGAAGAAGATCAAGTTCAATGAGGTGGGAGTGGCCTAGGCCCAAGCTGTGAAGACTATCTAAGAGATAGAACAGGAGGCTAGGAGCTTGGAAAGGAGCCACCAGGGACACCAGGAAAGTGCAGGTGATAGCAGCTCAAGGGAGAGACCATTGGCTTCAAGGGGAGGGAGTGGATTTCCTAAAGGGATTTATGTGGAAGGCGTGTCCTGTCAACCTAACAGAACCAAGAAGACACTAGGTAAGGTCATCATGCCTGGGGACTCAAACTAACCTATCATTTGTCTTTGTATTCCTGGAGCACACATTAAAGTTGTGGGATAACACTGGGAGGGGCTCAGTGGAGATTGGGGACTTGGTGCAGGTGGCAGAAGACCTGGCCTGTCAACATCAGGGAGGTGCCCATACAGGGAGGCACAGGACCAGGCTGCCAGGGAATAAGGATAATAGAAGCTTCTCAGTGATTGTAGCCCTGACAGTCATTTCTCCAGGCTCCCAGGGACAGGGGACCTCAAGAAGTAGCCTAAGGCCAGGACTATTAACTTGTCCTTCCTCATGCTGGTCTGTCCCTGTATAGACTGTGGCTCCAGGTCCTCTAAGACGGGCGGGCATGCATCTGGAAGTATCTGCTCCATAGTCACCTGGGGCTGTGGAAAAGAACCAAGGGCAGACTGCTCACCAGAGCTAGGGTGTGTGCCTGAGTCACAGAGGAGCAGGGTCTGACAAGGGGAAGCTCTGTAACTCCATGGTTTTGAGTGCCATGGCTGGAAGGGGTGGTATAGTAGCTTTCGGCCAGGGATCTCGGGGTCATAAGGAAGCTGGACTCTCCAAAATCTTCTGTTTCTATCCATTGCTATCCTCAGAGACAGGGCTACCACTTTCTAAAGAGCCTACCTTGCCCACCCCATCCGGCATCCCCTGGCCCTGGCTGTTATTTTGAGACCTATCCCTATCTGCTCAGAAGACTTCCACTTTAGATTTTGTGAGCACCCCCGAATCTTCCCTATGGAAGTTGAGTACTTTGAGGGTGAGCTTGAAGATCCCAGCAGTACCTTTCAAAGTTGAGATAAGAGGTTACATTTCTGTGAGCACACTTTACCCCAGGGACAGATGTACCAAAGCCATCATAGATTAGCCGTCTAAGGAAAGTTGCCCCCTACACAAGGATTATTGACCTGCTGACTCTTAGAAAAAATACCAGAAGGATCTTCAAGAAGAATTAGAAGAAGGTGGTGGCTTCCCACCCATCTCCCTGGAGCCAGGATTGGCCAGCAGGCAGATGAAGAAGCAAGGACATTAACATAAAAGGAAGCTGTCTCATCATCTCTGGACATTGGAATCATGGCTGCCTTACCTTTCTTGTCTTTCTTCTCCTCCTCCTCTCCACCAGCTCCAAGCAATGTAAAGATGATGCCTGTCTGGGAGTTCACGCCAACAGCTGTTACCACCATTCTTCCAGAACCTTCCATGACATGAGTGCCTGGCACAGAAACATAGAGGAACTAAGACAACCTGGTAGGACACGCTCAGCACCCATATGCTGGCTCTTAGGGTTTCCCTGAAGCAGGTACTTCTCTTGCAGAAGTCACTGCAGCTGTTGACCCCTTCATCTAGACTGCAGCCTGTTTATAGGCTTGCTGTAGTGGGAATGAGCCAAAGTACCACAGACTGGCGGGTCTTTGTCAGAAGCACAGTCTGAGCCATTACGGGGCCCACCAGGGGACCTCTGGTTTTTCTGTTCGGTTTCATATTACATTTCCCATTAAGATAAAAGTGTGCTGAATTTGAACCTTCTAGAAAAGGAACAAAACATACATGGGGTCATCTTCAGAGTCTATATGTAGATGGAGCACACTATTGACCCCAGAAAGCCCTCCCCTTGGGATGTCCCATTCATGATATCAAAGGTCCTCTTGAACAGTGGAGTATCATTTCTTTGTCCTGTGGCTGGAGCCACACCACCAGGCCTCCAGTGACCTGCTCTGGCATGGCAGTGGGTAGCATTCTCAGAAGGGCTATTCAGGGAGTTCTTAGTTAAGGCAAGTCCACCAGGATGGCTTGCCTGGGGATGCTAGGGCCAGGTTTTCAAGCAACCTTACCTGGGCTGTCTGAGAAGGTAACCCTTACCTGAGAGCAGCATAGGGTCTTTGTCTGCTGACTTGCGCACATGGTCTGACTCGCCCGTCAGGGAGCTCTCATCGATCTTGAGGTCATTGCCTTGGATTAGCACACCGTCGGCAGGCAGAAGGTCTCCTATAAGCCAGCCCAGGCCAGAACTGAAGGCTATGGATCCATGGGTCCTCCCTACCCTTTCCTCTTCCTGCCTTTCCTAGGGGAGGTCCTATCATCTGGGAGAGGTCTGGGGGTCTCTCTTCTTTCTGCCTCCTCTTTTGTGTGTGTGTGTGTATGGGGGGGATCATCCACATCTAACCATGTTGTCCAGCTCTCAAATAACAGGGACAACACTTGTATCCTATAGTAGTAGAAGAATACCTCTCCAGAGGCTGAGGCCAGCTTGCTTCCTATGGGTACTGTTGTACCTCAAATTTCTTTTCTGCCCCTAATCACACCCCGCATGCTCCAATCCCAGGCCCCTGTAGGGGGAAACACACAGACTACTGGGGAGACAGTCTAAGCTGGGGAGGTTCCTTTGGCTCACCCTTCTCAGAAATGGCATTCAGGCTTTCTTGGCAGGGTAGAAGAAGATGGGTACACTTACCGTATTTGACCTGGGCAATGTCCCCCACCACCAGTGCTGCCACAGGGACCATTTCGGATGACAGTAAACTTCTGCTCTTGCTCAATACGGCTCTGAAGACCTCGGAACTGCTTTTCCTTACTCCAGTCATTAAAGGCCGTGACCAGCACCACACAGATGACAGAGAGTAGGATGGCAGCCCCTTCGATCCAGCCAGCCTCAGCCTCTCCCTCGTCCTCTGCCCCACCAGATACATTCCCACAGGCTGTGACCAAGGATGGAGGAGAACATGAAGGAGATGTAAAGTCATGGAAACCAAGCGCTGGGACCCCCCTTTCTAGCCCAGAGCCTCGCCCCTTACCTTCACTTTCCTCTCCAGGTGGTGCATAGAAGGAGAGGCCCAGGGAGACGATGGCAGCCACCTCCAGGATGATGAGAGTCACATCCTGCAGGGTTTCCCATACCAACTGCAGGAAGGTCTTGGGCTGCTTGGGAGGGATGAAGTTCTGCCCATAGATCTGCCTGCGTTTCTCTAAGTCATTGGTGTTGTCTGCCAGACCTACACAGTGTGCCGGGAAAATGACAGAAGCACAGAAGAAGATGGCACAGGCTAGCCCTTGGTACCATAAGCATCTCTGACTAAGCTGCTGCAGCAGCAGCAAGAGTGCCCCTTGTGGCTCTCTAGCTAAAGCCTGCCTCTCTGGAACTCCAGAGTGGATGCTTAGAGAATGCAGAGTGGTACAGGCCAAGTGCTACAAGCCTTTCTGCAGGCACAGGACTAAGCATAGGGGACCAAGCACAGCCCTCATAGTGAGTACCCAGCCTGAGGAAGAGATGGTAACCCAGGAAAAGGGGCTATGTATATCCTGATGCACTTATAAGACAGCAAGTCTAGGGAAGGAGGTCTTAGGCCTGTAGATGTCTCAATTGCTGAAACACTAGCCTACACTCTGCACCATTCATGTCTGCTGTCATTTCTGTGTCAAAGTTATCTTTGAGGGATGCTTGCAGGGAAGCGCTAACACCCAACAAAGGAAAGGACAGCAAGGACCCAGGAGGATGCTATGTGGCCAAGGGTAGCTGAGATAGGAGCAGAACAGAGCACCCAGGGGCTCCTTGGGTTGAGGGTGAGTAGAGAGGTGAATCAATATCTAAGTGGCTTCAGTGGATTTGTGGGGAGGTTACCAATGAAGGGGATCCAGGTAATATTAGCCCAGTTTCACCCAAGTGCCAAAGAATTGGCCAGGGCCCTCTCTAGAGGGATCGGACAAAGTTATCTGTCTCCTAACACTTAAACTCCATGTCTTCTTGAGAGTGCTGGTCACTAGGCCCCACACATGCTTGAAAGATGGGACTGTGTTTGAGACTCTGGCACCTTGAAAGTGAGGCAGCCTTTGGACCTTGGCCACCCTACCCTATGGCCTACCTTTTCCAAAGACATGCAGGGCTACCCAGCCTGATCTGCAAAGGGGGCAAGGCACAGGGGAACCAGGGACATGGATGTATCCAGGAGCATAGCTGTTGAGGAAGATAGAACAATGTCTTCTGGACATGGATGGAGGCCTACTTTCTAGAAGTTTCCCAGGGAAAGCTCAGAGAGAATGAGTGTGAGAGCAAGTTCTTAGTTCCAGAGATCTACATAAGGTCTTATGAAAGGGAGGCTTGGAAGTCCTTCAAGGTGGAAGTATGGGGCTTGCAGGAAGAAACGAAGGCAGAGGTTTATGGCTTCTCATAACTAGCTGTTGCTATGGGGAACTGATCCTCTAGGTCGTGCAGGGAGCCTGTTCTGCAGTGGGGGAGGAAGGACTCCATTTACCAGCTCCAGAGGCGGCTGGAGTTTGAAAGGACCAGCACCAGGAAAGGACAACAGAGTTCCACAGGGCCAAGATACCATGACACAGAGTTGAGGAGAGGATGACCCAAGGTCTGGTGCCCACAGTGCCCGGGAAATGCCCAGGCACGTGGCTCCCAAATACCCAACACCTTCTTGGAATTGGCGATGGGGATGGCCGAGACTAAGGGGACTGTCACTGACTCATACAGAGAACAGGAGAGGAAAGGAGAGGAAAGGGGAGGAAAGGGAAGCTCCTCTCAGGCCTAACATGAGACACTTCGATCACTGTAGGGTCCAAGGGCAGAGAAGTCCTTAACTCATGGCTCCAGGACCGTGGAGGTAACCTCCATGTAGATCTCAGACAAGTGAGAAATTGTCACAGCCTTACCCTTAGCTGGCAATCTTCTCTGCAGGCTGATCCAGCCCCTCCTTAGGTTCACCCAGGCCTCCAGTGCTACACCCCAAAGGGACCAGCTCTACACTGACACCTAGTGGTGGTAGGTTGAAGTTCCCACCAGAGTCATTGACATAGCTTCTACCACCTGCTGAAGGAGCTGAGTGGTGATCAAAAGAGCCATCTGGTCCATGGAGCATGCACAGCAGGCGGAGTTTAGGAAAGCAATAAGACTCAGCCCCAGATCGCTCATCAATAAGGAAGTGCTGACAATGGGCCTTCTCAGAGGAGCAGGGAGGAGCTTAAATGAAGGACTGACAAGAGCAAAAGTTGCAAGCAGCACAGCCTTGGCACGTCCATAGCATCCAGCCACAGTGTCCTTCCCACCCAGAAGGGCTGCAGCTGTCCCTGCCTTTCTCTCCCTGCCCTCATTGAGCCTGGGCTGGGCTGGCATCTCAGATTTCTACTAGGGCCAAAGACCTCTTTCTGAAGTCCCACAGCTTTCCTAGTAAGGTGTTAGGAAGAAAGGCTGGGCCTCCTCAGCTTTCTCCCTACCCCCACCCCAGCTTTCCCAGTAGGGTATCTGGGAGACCTCAGTCTTTTCCCCAGATTGAGCCTTTTTGCCTTCAACTGCAGGAGCTATGAAAGACTCAACATTACAAGGGATGCACCAGAACTCTAAGCTCTAGACACTTGGGGTCTACACTGCCCTTGGCCTGGAGCCCCCAGAGAGGGGAAGTGATCCATTTTAGCTTCTAGAAAGCCTGAGACCCATGGCACCATGTGACTCTGCTTCCTGATTGTCCTGCTTCACATGTCCAGACTGTTCCCAAAGCCAATGAGGCCCTTAGTCCCTTTCCCACAGAAATTCGCTCCTTCCCCTCCTCTGCCTTGTCCTTGGATTGCTCTTGCTATTGCAGCAATTCCCCTCCCCTCCTCTGCCCAAGACTAGCACTTGCCTTCAGATTGAGCCTTGGCCTTTCTGTAGGGTTGGGGGTCCCAACAGCTGTCACAACTGCCATGGTACCATTGCTTATGGGTGTGGTAGAGAAGGCAGCTCTGGTCCTTCTGGTTTCAAACATGTGCCCACCTAGCAGGCCCAAGACATGGGGAAAGAGGCTGGGCGGTTGGCATGGACACAGATGGGCTGTTTGCCCAGAGCAGAGGCCAGATGCCATCAGAATTGGATTAGGACCACACTGTGTCAGCTCTCAGCTCATCTGCCCCCCTTCTTCTTTTGACTGTCGGTGGAGAGCAGATAAGACAGGGGCAGGGTGCAGAGCCCCCTAACTAGCCTACCAGGAGGTTCCTGACCAGCAGGCAGACTCTTTTTCAGGATGGGTTCTAGAATCCTTCTGAATCTCTGCAGAGGTAATAACTGCCAAAGTCCCCTCCACCAACATGCCACATACCTACCTGGCCCGCTTTTCCTCTGTCAAACCCTTTCTGGGCCCCCAGAGGATTGGCATGGGGCTGGAAGTACAGTTAAGTCTGCCCCTTCCATTAAGAAGGCCTGCTGAGGAGCCTGCCTGCTCCAGGCTTGCTGCTTGCTGCGCTGAGGAAATGGGGGAGTGAGAATCACCTGCTCCTGGCCCCAGACAGCTGGGCCCTAGGAGCTAGGGGGAAGGGCTGGTCCCTGGGCTGCCATGGGGACATAGGGTCTCAGAGGCCTGTCAGGGACTGAGCCACCCACCTGGGCACCTGCTCCTCTACATGCCCACCACATTTATAGGCATCAGACAAGCCTTGGAGCTCTGTGGCAGAATCGGGCAGGTTCCCAGGGGCCTTGACATTTTAAATATTTAACAAGGCCTGACAGGCAGAGGGAAGAGCTGCCAGCCAAAGCCCATCTGCTTCCTTTGATCTGGGAGAGGCCAGAGCCCTTGTAGCTAAATGACCCTCTACCCCAGCCTTCTTAGAGGCCCCCAGTCCTCAGGGGGGTGGGTGGGCAAGGAGGAGGACGGAAAGAGAGCCTTTGGCATGAAGCCCAGCCATCTGTCCTGGCAGAACAGTGCTTCAGGCTGGAGTATGTGTGTGTGGTGGGCAGGCTGAATAGATTATTCATGGATGGAGCAGCTCTGCAACTCTACAGTTAAGGAAGATCCAGATGGCCCCGGGAGGCCACCTTGCCTGGAGTTCTTAACCTGGCCCTTGGGCATGCCTTCTTCCATTTCTAATACTTCCTTGGGCCCATGCACCACTTCCTATGGATACATGATGCTTTCTTCAATCCACCTAGGGCAAGGCTAGAGTAAGAGCATCTGGTGTGTATCTTAGAGGCTCCGAATGGGGGCAAGGGCAGAACAAGGAGGCTTGAGGTGATGAGCATGAGTGTTGCAACCAAAGGACTGATTTAGAAACAAGAATGGGCAAGGCCTGGTAATGGGAGGGACAGAGGAGCCAGGGAGCCGGAAGAACCCAGGTGGTGGCTAGGACTTGCAGGACTGGGTAGGCCAAAATGCCACTACTGAGATGGGTGACTGATAAAATCAATTAGCAGTGTCTGGGAAGCAGGCCTGGCATCAGGTTGGGAAAGCTCCCACAATCCTGCCAGGCCAGTGTCAGATGAACCAAAAAGGGTTCCAACTCTTGAAATCTGGGGCTAGATTTGGCTCTTTGGTGACCCTAGTCTCACAGCAGACCAGGGAGTTGAAAACCTAAGAGGACAGTCACAGAGTACCCGCTCTAGATACTCTAGAGGACTCTCACCATGTTTCTTCTCTGGAAGCCCACCCGTGTGGTCCTGGCAGTGCCTCAGACTTGCACCTCACTGGGACAGCCTGCGGCTGCTGTCACTATGTATGTGTGTGTTCATCTATGCTCATATGTGCTTATGACCAAAGGTCAGTTTCATGTGTCTTCTCGGTTGCTCTCCCCCTAACAGAGGCCATGGCTTCCTCCTTCTTCGGTAGGAGACAGTCGACACTGCTGTTTCTTTAAAAGAATCCAGGGTTTCCATTTGAACCCTCCACCTTTCGCGGTTCTCATCTGCCCTTCCTTCTCTTTTTTCTTGTGGGGTGGGAGGAGGCTCAACTCACACCCTCAGAATTTAGTACCCCTGCACAAGGCACCTTCCAGTCAAGACAAAGTGACTGAGCAGAAGGCAACAGTCAGTGGCTGGCTTTCCTCCAAGGTTAACTTGAGCCATTTAAGGTAGTCAGAGCAGCACAGCGCTCCAACTGTCTTCCAGGCGTACGGCAGACCCCGAGTTCCTAGGATAGCCCTTTCCCTCCCCCAAACCCGATGAACTTACCCTCAGTAGGCGAGGTCCTTCAGCCTCCTGCACAGCCCACTGACATCTCCGTAGGCTTCCTGAATCTTCTGCAGTGCCTCGACACCTCGGAGTTCCATGAGGTTGCGTAGTTCTGCTAGTGTGCACCCAAAGCCACCCACATGGGGCATTTCCCGCTGCTGCTGGGGTTTGGGGTGGAACTCGATGGAACTGTTTGCCATGTCCCCCATCCTGTCTGGCAGGCCCTTCTCACAGGTGCAGCTTTGACTCAGTCGCAGTTAGGGGACAGTTGGCCACCTAAGATCCCAGTGCTGAAGTGAGGCAAGGTGGTGGTGGGAAAGAGGCTAAATGTGAACACCTGAGGAGAACAAGGCAAGAAGAGGTCAAGGGACCTGGTTCAGACAAAAATGGACGTTTCTCCCCAATCTTCATTCAGTGTACTCTGTGACTCACAAATGCTAGATTGACCCTCTAGACCAGCCCCCATTGTCCTGGCCTATCGTGAGCATCCAGAGCTAGAGGGTTTGTTAGGTGGGAAAGAAGGGAGTAGTGGGGGCCCTTCTGCCACCAGCACCAGTCAGCTCTCACTGCCTCTCTAAACCATTTGGAAACCTACTTGAAGTAAGGCAATTTTGGGGTCCATAGGTAGCTACTCTTGCTTCATATGCACAAGAGATCAGGGCCCATCACCACTTCTTGCTTGACCCTCCCGCCTACTTCTTGCCTAGTGCCACTTGCCCAGTGCCACTGCCCATGATCTAAGTCCCCAGAAGTCCTCAGTGGCTCAGGCTTGGGCTGTCCTAGGGCTCCAGGGGATAGACTGAGACATGGAAAGGAGCAGCTGCACTCCTTGTCAAGGTTGAGTGGGCAGGGTGTTTCCGCAACCCTCGGGGTTCCTGGGGATAGGAGGAGAGGGAGGCCCCAGTGCAGAGCAGAAAAAGGGGTGAGGGAGGGAAGGAGGTAAAGAGAAATTGATAGATAAAAGAGAGTAAGGATAAGGGGAATCAAAGTGGAGGTGAGCAGGGGACAGGGCACACAGGAGAAAGTTCAGAGCAACCCCAGGCCACTAGTGACTCTGCTGACACTCTGCTCCCTATGCATTGCTCCCACACCCCAATGAAGGAGCTAAGGTTTGCCTTTCGGAAAACATCCGGCTGGGTGTGGTGGCGCACGCCTTTACTCCTAGCCACTTGGGAGGCAGAGGCAGGTGGATCTCTATGAGTTCGAGGCCAGCCTGGTCTACACAGCAAGTTTCAGGACAGCCAGAGCTGTTACAACAGAGAAACCCTGTCTCAAAATGAAAAAAAAAACCCAAAAAACAAAACAAACAAAGCCATCCGGGACCCCCCAGCAGGTCATAGCACTTTCCCCTTCTGCAGGGCTTCCTGAGGCTCTTATCTCCCTATCCTCTGCACCAGTGCTCCTTACCTTACCAAGACGGCTGCCCCTGTAGCAGCCTTCCTGGGGTCTGGCTAGGCCCTATTGGACCTGCCCTCCTCCTGCAGGGGCCATGTGCCAAACTTGCCATATTGGTTCCCCTAGAACTGAATTATTCTCAGAGCACAGGGCTTTGGCCTTTGCATCAGTAAACAACCATCCTGGCAACATGCTTGGCTGGACTAGACCTCTCACCTTGGGCAAAAAAAATCCTGGCTCAGAACAATCCTCTCAAAAATCAGAGCTCAGATATTCATCTAGGTTTCTGATCTAGAAGCACCCAGGGCAAAAAAAATAACCCAGAGCCTAGAAGAAAGGCAAAAAAGGCTCTCATGCAGCTAAAATAGAGGTGGTTAAGTCCATGGCCCCTCACTGTCAGGAGGGTCCAGTGGGGTTACAACCTTTGAGCCCTGTCAGGTGCCATGAACTGAGAATGTCACATCTAGAAGAAGAGCACAGGCATGGGGGTGGGTGGGCAATGAAGCATTCCCATACGTGCTCCAAATACGGAGACTTCGGTTCTCAAGAAAAAGTATATGTGCCCTATTCGCAAGGTCTGAGGGGGCACTTAGAAAATGTTTGTCCTAATTGGTCACCATTTCAACAATTTGGGCATCCAAATAGTAAACTGTTCTATCACTTTCTACATGGATCAGCTTTCACTTCTGGAAGATGTGGGATGAAAATGGCAAATGCAAGATGACTTCCCCATCTTCTCTCAATCCTGTGCACCTCTCCCACTAGTTTCAGTTGGATATATATATATATATATATATATTATATATATTTCTTTGGTATCTGTGGCAGGCACTGACTTTTTGTGCTAGATGTTGACAAAAACTAAACTAAAGTTCCGGCTGGGGTTTTCAGGGAAGGCCTCTAGGAAGGGACAAAGAGAAAAAAAGACTGAAAGGAGAAACAGCTAAGCAAGGTCTGGGGAGGGAGAGGGACGTGGCCCTTCTGCTTGGTTGAGCAGCAGCAGCCCGAAGCAGTGACTCGGGATGACAGGGGGCAAGCAGTGGGCACACAGGAAGCTGGGCAGAGTGTGCTCCTTCCACTGGCGCTCTGTGACTTTGCCATACCAACCACCTAGGAGGGAGGTGACAAGTATCGCTCAATTGTCAGTGCAAGAAGTCAAGGCTTCGTTAAGGGAAACGACAGAGTTAGAGGAAATTGAGACTGCAGCCTCAAGGTAGGCTTGTTAGCTTCCCACTGATATCTGCCTTCCCCCAACCCCCTACCCCAGGTGGCCTTGGCTCAGGATGGTGTCCCCTGACTACAGGAGGGTGTTTCTCTCCCCCCTCCTGTCTCTGACCAGAGCTCTACTGCTCCCCCAGAGTCCCAGTGCAAAAGCAATTGGATGTACCTGTCAGATTTTGCCTTCTGCCCTCTGCTACTTCCACCACCACCCCCAGTCTGCTGGCTGCTGGAGAAGATGAATGGGTCTAGTTTGTCAGGGTAGACACTGTCTTTAGTCGGCACAACACCCCCCCCCCATGAGTCAGCTTCTTAGGCCCTAGTCAGACAAAGCTGGAGGAAAGGCCAGATCAACAGGGACTCTAAGTACCCAGTACTGGCAAGTGATATCACAGAAGGGTCCTCATTGGCTCTCAGGCTCTTTCAGTCCTTTGGAGGGGTGGCCAGTACTCGCCTCAGGCAAGGGCTCAGTACTGTATTCACTCACCCAGGCTTGAAGCCTCAGGGCTCCAGCTGAGAACCTGCTGAGTTCCCAGCTGAGTTGCCTAAGGACTCCACAGAGACTCTTTGGGAAAGGGAAGCCAGATGAAGGATTTTACTCTTTGAAAAGTCCATTAATCTTTTTCAGCCATTTTGCCCACCTGGAAAATAAGGGTGCTCTTAGGCCTGGGGTGTGAAGTGAACGCTGGGATGTCTGCATGCTCTTCAGAGCATGTAGCTGTAGGTCACAACTACAGTCGCCCAGATCTAGGAGTCCTGGAGGAGGCCAGGGCTCCCCTAATGTAACTGAAGCATTTTTGCCACCCCCTCCTCCCTGTCCCCTGACCTGCAGCGTAGAACTACTCCTGATTTTGGAATTCTGTCATCCCTGAAGATGGCTGGACCTTTGGTGTCTCATAGTAAGGGTCCCTGGGTAGAGAGGTCAAGCCATGTCACCTCCCTGTAGCCAGAGGGACTTCTGGAGCTCATGGCACCCCTGCTCCTGTGTGACTGTCCTGGGGTCAAGTTGCCCTTACCACCTCAGTATCCCCCCAAACACCTTGACTGCCCAGTTGTGTCTAGCTCCTGTCCCCTCATCTCCCACTAAGCAACCCTGACACCCTGCTTGCCAGCAGAGGGATCTCCCTATAGGCCTAGCAAACTAGTGGCCATGTTGCCCCTAAAATCCTCATTGCCCTGGCTTGGGCGCCGCCACTCTAGGAAACTCTTCCTGTAGTCCATGGACTGCTTCTGCCACACATTTTCATTCTCCAGCCCCAATCAAGAAGACCAAATTCCTTCAAAGCACCTCTTCCGGCCCTTCCTCTGCCTTTGGGCGTGTTCCCCATGCCTCACACCAGCCTACACTGGCCATCACTCCTCTACCAGAGGCCATCTCCGAGCTTCAACAACACGTCCTTTTTCTCTCATCACCACCTGCTGACATCCAATGGCTTCCTTTAGTTTACAGTTACTGTGGAACGTTCTCTAGAATGTATCTACCAGTTAGTTTTCCAGTCATAAGTAATTGCTGCTGAGCCCAAGATCCCATTATCCATTCCTACTTCCCAGGGCTGGGCACAGCCATAAAACAGAATTGCCTTTACCTGCATCCTTAATTCTTTGAGACACATTGTTGACCACTGAGTTGCCAAAGTGCACAGAGTGGTCTATCCCAGATGACGATGGGGTTGGAGGATTTAGTAAGTGGGTGCCTGGTCCCCCAGAGAAGGAGCTTGAAGCTCTGAAGGTGGCAGCAATGAAGCCAATAGGAGTGGGGCACTCAAATTTTCCTCATCTTCATTCACTCAACAGGCCACAGTTTCAGACGGAAGGCACCAGGTTAAGGGGAGACCTCCTGTGGGTGACTCTTGACTGCTGCAGAGAGCAGAAAGCCATATGTTCTCTTCATCCCTGGCTTGTCTGTAAGCATGGATGATGGTCTCTTCCAGTTTTAATAAGGACAGCAACCATCACTGAAATGGCCAAGAACAGAAATGACCAGGCCTATCAGTTCTGTAGGCCTGACAGAATTTCCCGGGCCTGGGCTGGCTGCCGAGAGTGGCCTGTAGGCATCAAAAAGGACAGGGAATGTTACCATTTCTGTGCTCTTTCATCTTTCCGACCTTAATTGGCTTAATTGAATTGAGAAACCTCCTCAGAGGGGCCCTTGAACCTTCTGGCATTTGCTCCATCTTGGCAGAAAATTGGCCAACATCATAGAGTAGAGAGAGCAGAAACCTGCATTGGGTTCCCTGGTTTAGCTCACCCTCACTGTGTGACCATCACACAGATTCCTTCTGGTTCTCATCCCTCTAGCCACCTATTCTTCTAGTGACTCAAATCTGCTTGACCAGAATATCAAGGCTCTTCCTTTCTGGTTCTCTCTCTCTCTCCATCTCCTCTTTCTCTCCCTTCCTTCCTCTCTCCTCTCTCTCTCACCACCTTGCATGGATTCTCTGCCAGCTCCTTCAATTTAATATAAGTGTGCTTCCTGTGACCCTAGGACAGCCCTTGCCCCTTCAGGAAGCGGTGCAAGTCCTGAGGGAAGGGACCCTCTGCTTCTAGGCTTCCTCTGGTGACACCACTCTTAGCATTGACCTTTGAGGTTGTCAATGTCATGCAGTAACAGTACCTACAATATTCACCAAGGCTTGCTGCAACCCACTGTGCACAATACCCATTTAAACACAGGGGGGAATTAGCGCTCGGGTGGAATCAGAGACCTCAGGTATCAAACGCTTGCTTGATGGCCGGAGGTGAGTCTCAGCTGCCCACGTTAGGACACCTTGTTACTGCCCTGAGCAGCTTCCCTAGCAGGCTCAGAGGGACCCCCTTTGGGTTGACCTTGCTCTGTGGAGCTGCTTTGCCTCATGTTCAGAAGATCTAGGAAAAGAGCAAAGCCCACTGCCATTTCCCGTGTCAGAACTAAAAAAAAAAAAAAAAAAAAAAAGAAATGCATCAAAATCCATTACACTGTCAAGTTAGAAACAGTCCAAAGGGCTGCCCCTCACTCAGCACCAGCCAAGTCTGTGGGGGACACAGAACCCATACTAGTGGTGGGCTATCTGGCCACCAAGTGCTGCCATTGTTCCTGGGGTAGATGCAGCTGGATACCAGCACTAGTTTTACGCCAAAAAGTCCCAGTCCCAAGTTGTTTTCCTACTTTCTGGGCCCTGAGAGATAAGAACAGGGCCCTGAGAGATAAGAACAGTCCCCCTTGCACAAATCCAAGTGTATGGCTCCTGGACTTTGCCAATGTCCCTGGTGCTAGAGCCAGGTCCAGGACCTAAGGCAAACAGTCCATCCTGGACGGGCAGCAGGCAGAAGCCTGGGCTGATGTGGCATGTGCTTCTACCTTGGGCCCCCCTCACCCACCCACTAGAATCTCCCTATGGACTCACCAGGTTAGGACTCAGCAGTGTGACTCACTTGGGCTTCCTTGAAATAATAGGCCCTGGTCTGTCTCTATCTTCAGGCACCTGGGAAGGACACCAGCCCTGCCCATGTGGTGGAGAGAACAGATCCAGAAGCAGGAACAGAGGCCTAACCCCTGCCTTTTGTCAGACATCCCAGCCCACACTTGCACACTGGGTGGGGCCTGGGGCCCAGCTAGGGAGCAGGTGGGGAGAAGTCCTGGGAGGAGAGAATCTTGCAGGGCAGCTGGCTGTCCACTCTAACATGATGGGGCAGATATAGGCTTGGCTTGGGGGCCCTGGGGTGGTGCTTTAAACCCTTGATTTTCCACAACTTCCCTCTCAGCACAGGGCTCTTGTCCTTCTTGGCCACTTCTGCTCCGCCCCTCTGCTTGATGCACCTTGGTGACCACCCAAGGACAAGGCATGCATACAACCAGAGAGGGGAGGGAAGAAGCCAGGCTGAGAACAACCTCATTAATATTTCAGAGACACTGTCACTGCAGCTCCCGAGTCCTCACAGTCCCACCACTTTTGCTGTGGAGAGAGGAGGGTGGGAAAAGAGAAGGAAATAAAACCGAGAAAACAGATTTAAAGGGGACAGCCACACCCCCTACTCCATTTCGTCCTTCCCCCCATTCCTGGTACAATCTGTACATACTCTGCTATTGCTGCCACCGCCGCAGAATAGCTCTAAGCCCAGAACAGCTTTGGGCAAAAACAATAATAACAGAAGAGGGTCAACTGTCACCATGGTACTCCCTCCCTGCTCACTCATCCACCTGCCTCAAGTCCTGCCTTTGCAGGCAAGTCTTTCAAGGCCACCTGGAGGATGACTGGTGGACTGTCAGCATAGTCATAGAGACCCTGCTCATTCTGCAGAAAGACCAATGTACACAGGAAAAGTGGGAAGTCCCTGTTGAGGATCCAGCTAAGGTGTATGGATCCCAGAAAAGCCCACATTCAGAATCATGGGGTTGGTAGGGATCCAGACATTGCTTAATTTTACCCTTGCTTGTGGGTAGGTCAGTATCAAACTGATGGTCAGTCACTTTAGTCTCACTAAGGGCAGCCCAGGCAAGCAGTGAATGGACCTCCCTACCTGGAGAACTGTTTTACTCCATCCAAAAGGGGGGATTTGGGGACCTCCACCCCATCTAACACACCCTCAAGAGCATCCATGACCAGCCAAGTTTGTGACTACATATTTGTCTGCTTTCAGAGGTTCTGGGAGGGCCCCAAGCTCTCCAGTGAAAAGAGGCCTCGGGACAGAATGATAGATATGACAACCACAATGCAATACACCATGGCAGTTTCTGAAAAAAATTCACCATCATATTACAGCAGCTTATCTCTTAAGAGTAGAAAGCAGGGGACTCATGGAGACTTGTATAGCCATGTTTGCAAAAACATTACTCATTATAGCCAAAAAGGTGGAAGCAGCCCAATGTCCCATAGATGGATGACTGAAACAGACTGTGTGTCCCTCCATTTA
>NW_024543964.1:0-55766 GCF_018167655.1 Microtus oregoni | reverse complement strand
TTGCGGGTAATGAGAGAAATGAAAAACCGGTCAGACTGATCTAATTGCTTCCCACCACGCTGTTTAGGCTAGGCTAAAACATTTCATATGTGACAAGGGCCATCTAGTAGGAGACAGTAGCACATGGGAGAGCATTGCCTTAGGATAGCCTAGAACTGGCCAATTAAAAATATGTCCAAAGTATGCTTCATCTACATACCCCAAGGACAGATAGGAACCGGCCAACCAAGGACATACGTATGTCCATACTTCATTTGTGTAATGATACGCTTATTGAATATCGCACCCTTTTGTCTCGATCCGTAGACTGGGTTAGGGTCCAGGAGGGACCCCTGAGAGATTCTACCTGAGGTCTGACTGTTCGCTTTCAGAAGCTTCTGGACAGAATTGGGGAGGGAGAGGATAGGGAGCCACCTGTGGAATTTATACCTTTGACTTGGAGTGTCTTTGGGCATATCCCACCTTGGAGGAAGGATGGTCTTCCCCCGGAATTCCAGGAAGCCTTGGGAGTCTGGTCGTCTTAATTTGTCTTGTGATTGTTCTCGTTCGCTTCCTTTGTGGGATATTTCCCTATCTTCCCAGACCCGGAACTAGCATAACCAACAACATGGGAACGACTTGCTCTGCTCCTTTGGATTTAACCCTTGCACACTGGCAGGACATGCAGGACACCGCGAACAACAATAGCTAGCATGACTGTGAAGTAGCGTAAGTGGGTAACATTTTGCTCTGTTGAATGGCCTACTTTCAATGTTGGCTGGCCGGCAGAGGGGTAGAGGAAATAGATTGTCGTCCCCAAACTGGTCACCCAGACCAGGTTCTTTACATTGTGACTTAGCAGGGATTGATAGATCCGGTGGAGAGTCCCTGTCCTTGGGTTAAACAGAGTCAGGCTTACCTGTTGATGCCAGACTTTGGTCTCCTTCCTGCCTTTAGTTTCCTTCCTCTCTAAAATCCAATGGTGGCTGGTGGCTGTTTGGAGAGGCTAAGGAGATGAGGCCTTGCTGAGGGAAGGAAGTATGTCACTGGGGTGTGTGTAAGGGGGGGGTGGCCTTCAGGTTTCAAAAGCCTCCTTTTTCACTTGACTTCCTGGGTTGCAATTTGAGATGGGAGCCCTCAGCTCCAGCTTCCAGCGGGAGGTGCCCTGTGTGCCACCTGCATTCCCTGCCATTATGGACCCTACCTCTCTGGAAGCATAAACCCCTAATAAACTCTTTCCTCTCTGTTGTTGCCTTGGTTATGGATTGTATCACAGCAATAGAAGCCCTAACTAAGACAGCCTGATAGAAGACCTGAAGGGCTGGTGTGGGAGTCCCCTCTGTGTGCTGTGATTACCATTAATGAATAAAGAAACTGCTTTGGACCTATGGCAGGGCAGAACTTAGCTAGGTGGGGAAAACTGAACTGAATGCTGGGAGAAAGAAGGGTGGAGTCAAAAAGATGCCATGGAGCCACCACCAGAGACAGAAGCTGGGAACTTTACCTGATAAGCCACAGCCACATGGCAATACACAGATTAATACAAATGGGTTAAATCGAGATGTAAGAGTCAGCCAATAAGAAGCTAGAGCTAATGGGCCAAGCAGTGATTTAATTAATACAGTTTCTGTGTGATTGTTTTGGGTCTAGGCAGGAAGAACTAGCGGCCCCCTTCCTACTACAAAGGTTCGGTCCCACGCATGGGTGCTATGTCAGCAAACCTAACTGTATCCTCTGGAAGGTGGCCTTTATCTGCATGAGACCCTCATGTCTATAAAATAGAAATAAGCATCTGAGGTTACTCTGTTGGATCAGGGTGGTGAAGGTGACTGACCATTAAGGGACTCCACGGTGAGGCTCCAGCCGTGGCAATCAGAGACTACCTTCCTCTACAGCCCTTGGGGAGCAGAGTGTGCATCATGAGACATGCCTGATGGCCCTCCGTCAGGCATGCATGCAAGCCTGGATAGGCCACCGTACTCATCAGACCATGCTGTACCTGCCTCGCGTGTGAGCACGCCCTTCCAGCCAAAAAGGGGTGCATGTCCATCGGAAAGGCTGGGACTAACTATCTGTGGCTGGTTTCTGAAGGGAAGGAAGCTCTCGAAGGTGTGGTTGGGTTAGGATCACCTAGTGAATAACTGGGTGAAAGGGCATCTTCTGGCGAGGTTTTAGGCAAGTAATGCTTGAACCACAGCCCCTGGGGTTGGATGGTGGGGATCCCGGGGAGGCTTGCTCAAGAGGGCCTGTGATGTGATGTGCCTGTGTCTGGCCTTAGCCTCGAACTGGACTAGACACCTCTGGAGCATCAGAGGCGAGGTTTGAGAAATAGAGGGCCTGGGAGGTCTTAGCCGGACAGGGTGTTAGAGGAGGGACGTGCGGTATCCAACAGCTGGCCCCTGTGTACTATTCGGGGACAGGATGAACACCTGAGACCTCTGAGATACAGCCACGGGCCATCAGCAACCAGAGCACCATTTGGAGAGAAAAGCACAGTGGACCTCTCAGGCATGCTCAACTGCTGTGCCCCAGGGTAAACGCCTGTCTCTGACTGATAGATCAGCCCAGCCCTGGAGTCTCGCCTGACCTCGCCCTGTAAGTGCTTATGTTTCATGTCCCCAGAGCAGCCCATGGGACCCACTGGCCCCCATGGCACATATACGCCCCTTCCGGTGGCATCCAATCAGAGACAGACACATACACAGGAAGATGGGCTTAACTGGCTGTGACCACGGCCCAATGAAATGAGGCCGTGGGCCATGCCTCAAGGGGGAGGGCGTGACTGGTCAAGCTAGGCGTGCTGAACCCCTTGGCGCATGCGCATCATGTTGGCCCGCCCCTGCGCGTGCGACAAGGGGTATCAGGCCAGCCAATCAGAGAGTGTTATATTGCGAGGTGGGGCCAGACTAAACGTGGCCAACCTCTGAGTGGAGGGAAGCTGTCTAGCGGAGCCGAGGCACGTAGGTGAGTGGCGGGGTTTTTTGTTTCTTTGTTTTGGGGGGTTTCGGGGGTACCGTGCAGTGCTCCTGGGGTGGTTTAGAGGGATCAGGAAGACGAAAGCTCTTGACGCAGGACAGAGGGACCACAGAGCGAGAGGGGTCAGGGTGGCCTGTGAGGTGACTTTGGGAGCCTCACTTCCACTTCAAGCTGCAAGAGGCGCCAGAGGCAAGAATGAAAAGAGGTGATGAAGGCAGCTGAGCCCTAGAACACTGGGTGGGGCAGAGTCAGGGGCCTGAGAGAGGCGGTAGGGACTCTCCACATCTGCTGTTTTGTGTTCCTTTCCTTCCTGGGGGTCTGTGGGTCCTGACAGGACAACTGGGTCCTCCTGCGATGCTTCCACTGGCAAGAGTTCGACAGGCTCACCGGTCTGAAAGGGAACTCTGGGCACTTTAATCAAGCACATAGGCAACTGTAGGGCCCGAGTCGGGAATGGGCGACTGATGGACAGCGTCACACCTGTGCGAGGGCCTGCAGGCAGCCTCAGGAGTGCCAGAGGTGGGGCCTCTGTCTGACAGGGGCGGGAAAGGAGCCTCTCAGAGGGGCATTCTCAAGTGTGGTCACCGAGGTGAGTGGACAGGGTAAATAGCAGACTCGATCGCGAGCCCAGGTCAGCAGGGATGCACAGCCCTTTGGGGGAGGAGAGCGGGATCTTGAGGAGGAAGGGCGCAGGTTTATCTGTGAGGTGAAGTTTGAAAGACCCACTTTTGCCTGGTAGTGAAATAGGACGCTGAAGGCAGTAGAGGAAGGGGTTCTGAGGGTGGCAGGTTTGAAGAGAGCTGGGTGTGGCAGTGAGGTACAGAAGGGGAAGTAGTGACTGTCCATGTTTTCCTCCTTGTGTCCAGCTGGAGTCCTCAAGGGACATCTGGGGCCCACTGACATGCACCCCAAGGGCCTTGCCTCGACAGAAATGCCTGTCTGCAGGGGGTGGGGCAGGACTGGGCCCCTTCTGCATCCAACGTCTGGGCAACTTCTGCATCCAGATCTCACAAGTGCCATTTCAGGCCACTTAATCCTGGGCGTGTATGCCTTTGCAGCCCGTCAGAGAGATGTGCATTGGGAGGTGGGGCCTAGATAGGCACAGCCACTCGCTGAGGAGAAGGAGGCTCCCAGGGTGGGAGAATACCTGCATGGATGATTTGCCATTGAGTAACTCTGTTATGAGTCTCCCCAGTTGTGATAGGGATCCGAGAGGAACCTTACTTAGCTCATGCACCAGGGACAGTGGGATCTCAAAGAGGCAGGACCGAGGGAAACCTGTGGGGTGATCTCAGGAGCTTTGCTTCTAAATGGGACTGAGCAAGGCCCCAGAGTGCAAGGTTGGGGAGGGGTCAAGAGGGCTACAGGGATTGGGCAGGCTGAGTGGGACAGCTTATGAGCTGGGAGACGTGGCCCAGGTGACTGAGTAGGCCCTCAATGCGTTGGCGTTCCCAACCAGACACGGGCATTTGGTGCCTTGTTTGGCAGGCAGGAGGCAGTGTGTAGTGATGAGGCAAGCTGGCCTGCTTTTCCTCCCGCCCGGCTCCCGCATGGCTAGCTTTACACCCGAAATAACAACACACAAATCGTATTCATTTAAACACAGCCTGTCCCATTAGTTCCAGCCTTTTATTGGCTCATTCTCACTTCTTGATTAACCCATTTCTAATAATCTGTGTAGCACTACGAGGTGGTGGCTTACCGGGAAGATTCTAACCTACGTCCATCTCGGGCCGGAGCTTCATGGCATCTGCCTGACTCTGCTTTCTTTCTCCCAGCATTCTGTTCTGTCTACTCCACCCACCTAAGGGCTGGCCTATCAAAAGGCCAAGGCAGTTTCTTTATTAACCAATGAAAGTAACATATAGACAGATGACCCTCCTACACCGGCAGTGCCCAGGATTTTCCTACCCAAGGGTCGGGAACACAGCAGAGGACCAATCTTGAGAGGTAGTGGGTCTGAGAGCTCCACGTTCAGATAGAGATATGGTGCAGAACTGAACTGTGGTGACATCCTCTTGCCTTCTCCTTGCTGCAGTACAAGTGCCAGGGCATCTGGCCACATCCTGTGGAGTCCAAGTCCCTGTTCCCATTGCCATCCTGTAATTCCTCCTGGTATCTGTAGTGGCCGGAGTCCTGTCTAGCCCAAGAAGATTCTAGCCATGTCAAGCGGGGAGAAGAAAGCCCGTGAGAGTGCTGGCGCGTGTCCAAGGCTGGATCCGAATCCCACGTGGGATGACACCAAGAACCCAGATGCAGTCACCCCAGGTAAAAAACAAAACCAGAAACAATAACAACAACAACAACAAGCCAGATAGGCCTTGTAGGGCTCTGTCCACCTGGGTAAGGTCCTAAAGTCTTTTGGTGGGTGGGAAAGCCCCTGAGAGTTCTGAAACGCATCCGAGGCAGGTCTGATTCTCATGTCAGATGACACCCGGAACCCCGATTCAATCACTCCAGGTTTGAAGAAACAAGATGGGCTGCCATATGGCTGTGTCCACCACAGGGGACATCCTAAAATCTCTTGGTGGGTGGGAAAGTTCCTGACAGTGCTGGCACACATCCAAGGCTCATGCATATCACATTGCATGACACCAAGACCCCAGATTTCATCACCCAAGGTTAAAAAAAAATCAAACAACAACACCAAAAACAGAAGGGCCCTGTAGGGCTGTGTCCACCCCGGGGGACATCCTAAAATCTCTTGGTGGGTGGAGCACTGAGTGGATTATGTGCATGAACTTTTATTGGAATAGCAGGAGGTTTCAGATGCTAATAACTCTTGTTCAAGCTTCTTGGGGCCTTTAGGTTCCCCCACCTGAAATTTCTGCCACACAGGAAACCTGCCACATGCCTAGTCAACATGCCTCTCCGGGAGCACATGGGTCACAGTGACTCTCTGGAAGGCCTGTACAGGTGCCTGGACCAACTGGTCTGAGAGTCAAGCCTAAAGTGGTGTGTGTGTTGTGTGTATCTCTGTGTCTCTGTGTGTCTGTGTGTCTGTGTGTGATGTATATGTGATATGTATGTGTGTGTCTGTGTATCTGTATGTCTGTGTCTCTGTGTGTGATGTATATGTGACATGTATGTGTGTGTGTTCATGATTTCACGGATGACTATTGAAAAAGTGTAAGGAACAGATGCTGGCTATGGAATCTAGAAACACTATAATGACACTGCTTTCCGTGGGGGATGATGAGAACAGCACACTTTGTTTCAAAATAGTTTTCCTCTTTCGTTTTAAAACACCAGGAAGAGAAGTCATTGATGTCAGTGGTGAGGACGGTACTTCCTGTGGAACAGAAGGGCAAGAGGCCAGGTGATACGTTTTCATGTTTTCACGAAATAAATTTAGAAAAGTCTGGCTGGAGAGAGGGCTCAGTGGAAGAGTGCTTAAGGTGCAAACACAGGAGCCTGAGTTCAGGCCCTCAGCACCCACAGATAAAGCCATGCGTGGCCACACCCAGCCTTTAAGCCCAGAAGTGAGGGCTGAGGCATGGCAGAACCTGGGGGATATTCCGGGTCCTTGCTGATTGCCAGACTAACAGAATAAACGGAGATAGTAAGTAAGTAAGTAAATGTAGCAACTAAGGCGCATGCACCACGTGGATGTACTTGGGTGCATTGAGCTGAAGGATCTCAAAGCAGCATCCTACAGTAGATCAGATGTTCAATGTGGTAAGGAATGAAAATCTCATGCCTCCAACAAAGTACGGATCCTGTCATAGAGCCTGTCTGACAGGAATAAGGTGGCCTGTTCTTGAAATGTGAATTGTATGTAGGCTGTGTGGCACCCTCCACTTCTTCCACTCACTACAAGAATGACCTTTTATGTACATCGAAGTAAAAAGGTAATTTCTTTGCAGGAAGAAAATACAGAATTTATTTGAAGAATTTGAAGGTACATTCTAGGAGATATCAGGAATTTGAGAAAATTGTTTCAACCAAAGAAGTGCAAGGCGAGGGAGGTATCGCTTGGCAGACAAGAGAGTGTGTTTACTGCCTTGTTCTCAAACAGTGTCAAATAGTATTTATTAGATTACCAACTCTCTACTTCACGTTAATTGCCAATATTGAGAACATGGCACCTGTGGTGTGGATGCTGTTATTTACTAACAGTGGGATCTTTGAAAATTAGATGTAATTATCTGTCTTCAAGGTTTTGATTCGCACAAGTGATATGTCTGTTTCTAATATCACATTTGAAGCCAGCCGGTGGTGGCACATGCCTTTAATTCCAGCACTTGGGAGGCAGAGGGAGGCAGATCTCAGTGAATTCGAGGCCAGCCTGGTCTACAAGAGCTAGTTCCATGACAGGCACCAAAGCTACACAGAGAAATCCTGTCTCTAAAAACAATCCAAACAAAATACCACATATTACTTTACTTGTTTGTATTTCAGTCCAGCTCTCTGTCTCCTCTCTCTCTCTCTTTCTCTCTCTCTCTCACTCTCTCTCCCTGTGTGTTTGTGCGTATGTGCGTGTGTGTTGCGTGTGTGTGAGTAGGGGTGGTGGCCAGCCTCCCTTAAATACCTGACCACTGTTTAGTGTGTAAAGAATGGTACATGCAGTGGGGAGCTGAAGTCAGCACTGGGACCATTGTATGCGCAGACTGAGTCCTGCTTTAAATGTCTCTGTCAGAAGTCAGTCACACAAACAGTTAAAAAAAACATTGCAATCCGAGAACGTTCTAGGAGCTCTGTAGAGGTTTCTGACAGAGAATCGATTCTGGAAACTTCAGGAATCAGGATAGGGAGGTAGCTGAGTGGGAGAGCACTCGCCTTCTATGCTTAAGGCTCTGGGTTCCATCCCCAGTACCACAGACTTATCGATCAGTGTGGTTCCCCCGTTAGAATATTCAGGGTGTCTACCCTGTCAAATTTGCCTAAAAGCTCCAATGGCTACAATAGTTACAGTATTTTCATCTGACTGTGCAATAATCTCGGAGCCTTTGGAGATCTTTGTAAACGGACTACTGTTGTGTTTTGCACAAAGCGGCCCAACAGTCCCTCAGAATGTGTCCTTGAACTGGAGCATAAATATGTACATTGATTGAATTTTACCTTTTAATGATGCCCCATGAGGAAATTGCACAGCGATTTGAAACCCTTTCTTGCCAGTTTTGCTAAGTTCCCTTCACTGTGTTTTGTCTGTAATATATAGACACTGAAGTCCAGCTCTCCAATCTCACCTCAAGGTCATAACCACTGAAATTCTTGACTGAAAGAAAGGAGGCAGATATTCTTGCCATTGACAGATTGTTTCCCTCTATTAATAGCAAGTGGTTTTCTAAGTAGAAAACTAAAGCTGGCGGAACTTTACAGTAATGGTTTCAAGAATGTGTTTCGATACAGAACCCAATAAGAACTTTCTTCAGGGCAACAGCGAAAGATTCACAGCAATCATCATGGAGTCTTCTGAAACCTTGGAGCTGAAATTTGAGGATATTCTAAAAATCCAGGGCGAGCAAAGGTACGGTTGTTGCTTCTTGGTGCTGTTATCCCGGACGCTTTGACATTTGGTTAGTAAGCACGATAGCTAGAGGTTGAGGAATAGCCGTGACCCCCACGGGCCAGAAGCTCAGTAGGAGAACGTGTTCGGCTTGGCATTTCTGTATAGGGTAGACTTCTTTAGTCATGTTATAGCCTCACATCATCACCGAAGTCAGCTGCGTTTCCTAGCCATGAATTACGATGACCGTTTTTTATTTTTGTTGTTGTTTTTTTTTTTGTTTGTTTGTTTGGTTGGTTTTTTCGAGACAGAGTTTCTCTGTGGTTTTTTTTTTGGAGCCTGTCCTGGAACTAGCTCTTGAAGACCAGGCTGGTCTCAAACTCAGAGATCCACCTGCCTCTGCCTCCCAAGTGCTGGGATTAAAGGTGTGCGCCACCACCGCCCGGCTATGATGACCGTTTTGACACATTGCTGTTGAGTCAGTGGAACAGTATGCATCACGTGAACGTGCTGGGCACCTGGAGCTTGAAATCCTCAAAGCATTCATCCCACAGTCGGTCGAGCCTCTGTTCGGTGCCATAGAAATGAAAATCCCATGCCTCCAAAGCCTTATAGCTATCAGGAGCAGTGTTCACTGTGCTACTGTACCGAGATCCACACTGGCACAGCGTGAGGAAGAGCAAGCAGGTAGGCCACCGCAGAATTCTCTGATGGGAGCGGATGTGCATGCTCCTTGGACCTGTTCTTCAGAAAGAGAGAACTAACCACAAGTTGTGTCTGTCAGACAGACGAATATTTGTGGAATGATAGTAAAACAATAGTTCTTCCTGAGCTTTCTGGCACAAAGGCGTGGGAAGGTACTTCTCTCTCAGCAGGGAGGAGCAAATGCTGTGATGTAAAATGAAATAATCCAGTCAGCTTCCTTTTCCCTGTCTGCATAGTTTAGAGGCCATTTCCACATCCTCCACCAATAGCGTTAGTGAGGGCAAGTCAGTCGTGCTTCAAATGTATTTTCTTCCTATTGGGATGGAGTATCGCACTATTCCTTGCTATATCATTCACAGGCAGAAACTTTATCAAGAATATTCTCTTCAGATGAAGACTTTGAAAAGAAAGTTATCCGAGGATGCAGCTGAAGTCAAGAAACGTGCAAAAAAACTCGCTGTGAGTGTCAAGCAGCTTAGCTTTCAAGGAATCCATTGTGTCAGCATCAGAAGTAGCAGGGCTTCCTGCAGCAAGTCTGGAGGGAAGGGACGAGACAAGAACTTAGGGAGGCAAGCAGGGTGGTGGATGTGGTGACAAGAGACTGGCCACTGACCGTTTCCCCCTGGTTTGTTCCTTTTCCCACAGAGAGATGACAAGGTCAGTGATGGTTAGCAGCCATCATGGGGGGGGGGTAGCAGGTGAGCAGGCACTGCCTGGAGAGTGCAGGAGAAGGTATGGGATTGTATCTTAAGAGGGAGCCCTTTCTGATCCACCCAAGAAGTGCAGACACCAGGAGCAGGAGGCCCACCAGAGCCTTCTGACACAGTGACTAGGGAGGCAGAGTGAGAGCAGTCCCTGTGGCTGCGGCAGAGCAGGTGGAGGCTTAGCCTTCAGTGCTTGGAGTTCAGACCAGCCCACTCCCAGAGGTGAAGAAGGCAAGGCTTCAATCCGTGATAGCCATGGGATGACTGACTCTCCTTTAACCTGGAGATTTGAGTGAGGTTTTTATGAGTTTTGGGGCACAAATAAATGCCTGACACCGGACAGTGCCATCTTTGAGGGAATCTTCCTTCCTGGTGTAGGATGGAGCTGCCCTCCTGGAGATTCTGACTTCCAAAGTGGGGAGGCCGAGGCTGGGATGTGGAGGGAGATGGAGGCGACCCCCCCCCCGTCCAGTCGAGTGGGCAGGAGTATGGCCCCTGCATTCTGCATTCCCACCAGTTGGAACGCAGTCACGGTTCAGTCCCTTGCTAGTCACGCTCACTGGGGAAAATAATTTACCTCTGTGTCTCAGATTGCTAGGTGTGAGAGGAGAGATACTTAAGGTCCCCATCTCATGGAATTGGTTTCAAAAGACTCTTAGATGTGCATTCTTATATTGGTCCAGGACAGTATCCGACGTAAGTCTTACAGAATCCTTGCCTGTTAAGCAGGCCAGCTGTGGACTCTACTCTTACTGGCAAGAACAAAAGGGAGTGGGTTCCTATGTAGGGAGTGAGAGACACTGGGGCCATCTCAGGGTAATTTCTGTAAACACAGAGGGTTCACCAGCTATGACAGTCTCTAATGGATGGGTTTTCAAGTCTTCAGAAACTAACAGCAATGTTTTAGATACTGTTACGTAGGAAAACGTTCCATTAAATGAATGAGTTCTCATCACTATGGTAATATTTTAGTATTAGATAACTTGTGTGAAGTGGTCATCGTGCTTGAAAAATTGCTAGTGATTTCCTTGTATATGTTTTGCATAAATATGATACAGAGTCACGTTTTTGTAATATTTCTGAGTTTCCCTGTATTGTTCTTACATCTTTTACTGTCTGTGTCTCAGAATATCTTCAAGGAGCAGCAAAAATTTATTCATCAGTCTCTGGGTATTCAGAAGAAGAGAATGGAAGAATTTAAAGATCTGTGTGAACAGTACTTGGAGGTCTGTTGTACATTCTGAAAGGAACCCACACACAGGGACATTGAATACTCTGGCGTTCCTTCCATGCTTTGGCTTATTCCTTCGGAACGTTACCTGTAAACATCTTCCTGTCAACAGAGGTTTCTGTCCCGCCTGGTCCCGCAGTCATTCAGTCCCAAAGAAGCACACAGAGGCCTACATTTTATTTATAAACTGGTTGGCCTATTGGCTCAGTCTTCTCATTAACTCTCATATCTTACATCTCAACCCACAATTCTTGTCTGTGTTAGCCACATGGCTTGGGACCTTTTATCAGCGAGGCATTCTCATCTTGTTTCCTTTTGGACTGGGTCACAACTGAAGACTTGACACTTTCCTCTTCCTGGAATTCTTCTGTTTTCTTGGCCCCGCCTCTACTTCCTGCCTGGCTACTGGCCAGTCAGAGTTTTACTGAAACAGTGCAAGACCATTGTACCAGAGCATCTTCCAGCATTTTCCTCATGGTGTCATGGTTCCATGTAAACCTAAGTACAAAATGAGTTTTTACTTTTAGAGTTCACATACGGTGGGTAGAGTCCTTTGAAGCAGGAATTGCTGCCTTGGTGATTTCATCCAGAGTTGTTCGTATTGTACAGGGCATTGATGCCTTTCAGACCGTCTGTTCTTGCTTCACAGTGCATTTTCCCTTGGGTGTGTGTGTGCACTGAGGCACACGCACGTGTACGTTCCTCTGGGTGTGTGTGTGTGAAGGTCAGAAGCCAGCCGTGGGTATCTTCAGTCACTCTCCTTCATATCATTCAGGATGGCTCACTGAACCAGCAACTCGCTTGCCCCTGTGGCTGGGCTGGCTGTTCACCAGGTCACAGGGGTGGCGTGCCCAAGGGAAGAGGTCTTGCGAAATTTTATAAGCTCCCCCCCCACAGCATTTCACACAAGCATTTAAATGTGGCATGTGCTATTTCACACACTACTGAAGGCACTGTGGGGGTGGAAACCATGAGTTTTAATTTCATGGTATTCAGTGGTACACGACAAGCTACTCCAGCTCCCAGAGAAATGAGTGGCAGTCAATGAGCTCATGCCTCATGCTCTCTGTTTTCATTGGGATTCATTCTTGATTTGCGGGGAGAGGGATCCATGCTAGGTAGGCAAAGCACCCTTCCCCCGAACCCTCCGCCCCCCCCCCCCCGCCCCGCTAATGCCACAAGGTTGAACTTTCAGCAGTGGGTTGTGGAGTGGTAACGTCTGTGTCTCTTTGGTGGGTGACGGATCTCCATGTTGCACATGCTGTATGCTTGTTTTGGAATAATGAAACCATGTCTTTTCACCACATCTACTCCCTTTTAAATATTGCTGTTCGCATTTGTAAACAAAATGACCGGGGCTGATTTCTGCCCATGTCTCTTTCACTTTAGAAACTTGTAATACTGAGGGATTCTCGGGGAGAATCCCCCATTGAAGAGCTGAGACGTCTAATAGCCACCTTGGAAACAAAACTTCTGATGCTGAATGTAAGTACTGAGCCTTTCAGGGTAAACTGGGGCTTGACGAGCACTGTTTATTTTAATATGTCCGTTTAATATGTCCTTGTGCTTCACAGCGCCAGCAAGAGAATGCTGCTGGTCAACTGTCTCTCCTGGATCTGTTATTCTCATAATACTCTGAAGAAATGAAAGTCGATACGAGGGGAGCGACTCTCTCATGGAAATTCTCTGGGAGAAGGTGCTTGTGGTTTGCGGCTTCAGCGACTACATCTTCTTGTGTTCTCCTGTTCCTAAAGATACCCCTTTCTGCTAAAACCCAAGTAAACCGAAGGATTTGTGTGACAGCAGTCCAGAGATGTCTATAGCATCCTCCAGCCCACGGGTCGTAATGGCAAGTTTTTCTTGGTAGCGTCGTAATTAATGGTTAGCAGTGCATTGGGGTCGATACAGTGGGGTCTTGTACCTCAGTATCACTTGACCAAATTAGAAGGCACAAGAGTGGTCAATCCTTGTCATCTTCAGAGAAATAGTTAAAGGAGGCACACTCTTGCCATTGTATACTGCTGTTACATTTGTTCAGTCATGGAGCCTATGGGAATGACGATAACCCTGCAAAGGGAATGCGTCCTGTAGACTTGAAAAGACTGTGCCCCAGAAGTAGTGAAATTGGTAGAATTCATTAGAACTCCTGAAGAAAAAAAGATGTAAGTATTGTGACGAGTATGTGAAAATGTCACTTCCCGACAAAATTTATAAGGTCTTTCAATGCAATGTGGTCTGCTACCTGATGTCAACTGCCTGTCACATTAAGAGTTGATCCTTAGTATGCCTATAGCTCACTTCCTCGTGGTTTATGTATTTCCTCCTTTGTATGGATAGCGGTAACTGAGAATGTTTTGTGATTCAAATTTATTGTGCATGTAGTATGTGAACATCAGTGATAGACAAGGTCTTCTGTACACTTAAGACTCTTATCCTGTGGTGTCCTTCATATATGTGTGTGTGTGTGTATACATACATACATATATATACATATATATATACATATATATATACATACATACATACATACTCCATGGGAAATCATTACTTGGAAACATTTGGTTTAATAAATATGGAATTGTTTCAGACTTGCTGGTATGAGTCATGTAATTGCACTCCCTTCCCAACGTTTCATGCCCTTTTAAACAAAAATGGTCCCATGCTAACTCATGTTCCTGCATGGGGCCTCTCCTCGTCCTGACCACTTGTCTCATTGTGTCCTGTGATGCAGAAGCATTAAAAACAAGTGTGTGTTCGGCATCTCTCATTTTCTACAAGCAGAATTCATTTCTCCACAGTCAATGAGAGAACTTCCCCTCTGGCCAGAATCATGGTACTTCCTAAACTGTGAATCATCTAGGGGAACTTCCCCCTTTGTTCAAAATATCTGTGATCGTATGGACCTTCAGTAATGCTTCCAGCACTGAATATCTCCTACTTGAGATATTCTATCAGTAGGAGATGAAAAATACATTTCCCTATCATTGAATCTTGTATTATTCGAGTGTGTACTCCTGCGTGTATGAGAGAGAGACAGAGAAACAGAAAGAGACA
The DNA here is from genome assembly GCF_018167655.1 of Microtus oregoni. NCBI lineage: Eukaryota > Metazoa > Chordata > Mammalia > Rodentia > Cricetidae > Microtus > Microtus oregoni. Next base: position 41,668 of record NW_024543964.1, on the reverse strand, counting down.
GAGAGGGATGGAGAGAGGGAAAGAGAGAGAATATTTTGGTATGTGGTACATGTGTAAATGTGTTCCTATGTGTAGCACGTGTGTGTGAATACACGTGTATGGAGTATGCAGGTTTATGCATAAATCTTTTAGTATGCAGTACATGTGTAAATGTGTTCCTATGTGTAGCACATGTGTGTGTGAATACACGTGTATGGAGTATGCAGGTTTATGCATAAATCTTTTAGTATGCACTACATGTGTAGATGTGTTCCTATGTGTAGCACATGTGTGTGTGAATAGACGTGTATGGAGTATGCAGGTTTATGCATAAATCCTTTAGTATGCAGTACATGTGTAAATGTGTTCCTATGTGTAGCACATGTGTGTGTGAATACACGTGTATGGAGTATGCAGGTTTATGCATAAAACTTTTAGTATGCAGTACATGTGTAAATGTTCATATGTGTGGCACACCTGTGTGTGAGTGCATGTATGCATCTCTGCATGTTTTCAGATGTGTGTAAATCATTTGGTATGTGCTTCATATATATGTGTTCTATGTGTAGACACACTTGTTTTTGAATGCATGTGTCCACCTCTGTGTATGTTTGCAAGTGTAAATCTTTTGATATGTGGTTCATATATATGTGTTCATATGTGTAGCACACATGTGTGGATATGTGTGTGAGAGAGTGTGCAGATCTTTTGGTATGTGGTACGTATGTTTATGTGATCATAGGTGTAAGTGGAGACTTCACGTTCATTTCCTGGCCAACCAGACCCAAATAGTCACAACAAAAACTTTATTAATTACAACACAGTTTTGCCGACGGCCCAGGCATATTCCTAGCTATGTCTTACATCCTAAATTAACCCATTTCTACTCATCTGTGTATCACCACGAGGCTGTGGCTTACCGGTAAGTTTCCGGTGTCTGTCTTTTTTGGCAGGTGCATGGCATCTGCCTGACTCTGCCGTCTTTCTCCCTGCATTCATTTTAAATTTCCCACCTAACTTTGTACTGCCCTGCCATTGACCAAAGAAGCTTCTTTATTAACCAACGGTAGTAAAACCTATTCATAGCATACAGAGGGGAATCCCACAACACATGTGTGTAGAACTCATGTGCGTGAATGCATGTGCACGCATGCGTGCGTGTGTTCACAACTGCATGTGCATATGCTGGCAGATATGATTTTGCATGTAGAAGCCATACATACTCCAGGCACCCACCTAACTTATTTTGACACAGGGTAACGCTGTGACCGTGGGGCTCATTGATTGGTCTAGAGCGTTAGGCCATTGAGTGCCAGGATTCTACCCTGTCTCTCTTCTTCAGTGCTGGTGTTATAGACACTCACCGTTGGCCTTAGATGTGGTATGTGTACGTATCTGTGCATGTGTATGTATGTGTATATGTATGTATGTGCAAATATGTTCGTTCAGGTTCCCAAGGAGGGTGTCAGACCCCACAGAGGGGGAGTTATCAGTCACCTGACAGGGTTCCTGGGATTTGAACTCGGGTCTTCTGGAAGAGCAACAAGTGCTCTTAAACACCGAGCCGTCTCTACATCACCTTGTGCTGAGGTTTTCAAAGGTTCTGGAGATCTGAACACATCTGGGCTATTTGGTATCTCTGGTCCTGGTTGTAGGAGCCTGATATGGCCTAGTCCAACAGATAGTGAAGATCACCAGGCTATTAATCACCTCCAATCCCCAGCCTTCTGGATGGAAGAACAGGTCTCACATCTTTTCCGTTGAGAAGACATTACTGCATGCTTAACGTTCCTGGTTTCCCAGGAGATCTGTGGGCACAAGGATCTTCCTGCTCCCCACAGACTGGGACACTGTGATTGGAGCTGAGATGTGACCCAGGAGACAGACCCACATTTGCAAAGTGTAGATGCCACACATTGAAATAATGAGAACTGTCACAGAATGTGTTCTGTATGCATCATCAGTGTGGACAAGGAACGGATAAAATTTCTGAGTTCAAAGCCTACGAAACGAATATGTACATGGAACTGGGGAGATGGCTCAGCAGGTAAAATGCTTGCTGAATTAGCATGAAGACCTGAGTTCAGATCCCCAGAACCATTGAAAACCTCGGCACAGGGTGCTGTAGAGACAGCTCGGTGTTTAAGAGCACTTGTTGCTCTTCCAGAAGACCGGAGTTCAAATCCCAGGAACCCTGTCAGGTGTCCCAAGACTGACTGATAACTCCCCCACTGGGGGGTCAGACACCCTCCACGGGAACCTGAACGAACACATTTGCACATACATACATGGACACATACACACACGCACAGTTACACACACATACCACATCTCAGGCTAACGGTGAGTGTCTGTAACACCAGCACTTGAGAAGAGAGAAAAAATTGTGAGATGTAGCATCTGAGAGCAGGGAGAAGGAAGCAGTATGGCGAGGCTGCACACCATCCATGCACATGTGTACGTGGGATGAAATGGCACCACAGATGTCATTCATTTCTAACACTAATGTTACTGACCATAAAATTAATGATGGGCAAGGATCATGGCTCAGTGGGTTAGGTTTTCCCATGCAAACCTGAGAACCTGAGTTCAGATCACCAGCGCCCACGGAAGATCCAGGCACAGCAATACTCTTAAACCCTAGAGCCGGCATGTCTGGCATGGAGGACAGATTGCTGGATCCATCCGCAAAGCTCTCTGGCCACTCCGCCTGACAAAATCAGTGAGTTTCATGTTCACTGAGAGACTGTGTCTTAAAAGATAAGGTAAATCTGCAGCCAACTAAGCTGCACGGGAGGTCCCCTTTCTCAGCGGGGCGCGCTGTGCAACGGTTGCCAGCAGCTTCTCACTGGGGGCTGGTGTGCAATGCTTGCCAACAGCACACTCGTTCGGAGTGACCTCACCCTGTTGCCTGTATGGGCTCCCCGAAGGGACCTTGGAGACAATCTTCTGAAGGCTCTTCGAGCTCTGACCTCAATGTCGCCTCCAATCTAGGCCCCAAACAGGTATTCGCTGTGCCCTAGGGAAGCCTCAGGTCACCACGGCCAGGGGTCTCACTGTCCAGGCCATCACGTCCACCTGAATCATGCCTCAGAATAAGGAACATCGGATGGAGGCCCTAAGTAAAGCCAAGTTCAAGCTCTCCGTGCTGCCAGAGGCAAGTGGTGTTATTAAGCCCCTTCCTCCCACTTTCTTGCCCTGGTCGTCCTCACTGAGTTCTACTTTGTCTCTCTCAAAGAGGTGAGGCTTCACTAAACTGAATGTAGATTGATCTGAAGGACACAGTCGCTGAGAAGTGACTCGTTCCTGATGGCCGAGGGGTCAGCTGCATCACCAATCCTGGTCCCACGGGCATTGGCGGGCCCCGCACTCCTCGGGGCTTCTACTGTGGTGCTACCCTCTACCCTACTAAATCATGTTCAGTAATAAATATCACATCCTGTCTGGGAAAAGAGGGGTTACAGATGATACGCAGTGTCAGCCTTTGCCCTACACAGTCACACACACGGCAGGGGTGAGGGTGAAACACAAGAGGAGGAAGGGAATACTAGGGAGGGAGAGGAGGGATGGAGGGAGGGAAGAGGGAGAGAAGAGGGAGGGAGGAGGGATGGAGAGAGGGAAGAGGGATGGAGGGATGGAGGGATGTATGTGGTAGTAAAGTCAATGGGCTAGTAAGATGGCTGAACAGGCACGTTCCACCAGGCCTGATGAGTTGGGTCCAATCTCCAGGTCCGACAACTTCAGGACTCACTCCCAAGGTCTATCCTCTGTCCTATCTGTGTACGTGTGCGTGTGCGTGCACACACACACACGTAACATTTTTGTAAAAAAGAAAAAAATCCATCAGGTTGGCCTTCAAAGGAAGACTAGAATTCACCATGAAAATTTGGGACAAAGAGTGGTAGGCAGAGCCACAGGACGGGAAGGACAGGAGAATGTGATCCTCCTTCCTCTCTCCCCTCCCAGAAGGCTTTTGTTCTCCATCATAGATTCATTTCTGTAATCTACACAAAGAATAGGCTTAGCTCACAAACTCCGGGTAAAAGGTCAAGCAATTTCAAGTGTGCTGAACAGGGCTGGAGAGATGGCTCCATGGTTGAGAGCTCCAGCTGTGGTTCCAGAAGACTGGGATTCAGCTAGCCACCGCCGACTTTGGGTAGCTCACAACCCCCTGTAACTCAAGCCCTAGGGGAACTGAGCCTAAAGTCTGACCTTCCTGGTACCGACACACACTGGGAATATGCTCGCAAAGACTCAACAAGGAAGATAAATGTCAAATGTACTGAACACAGATTCTCGGGATTCCTTCAAAAGATACAGCACAGGACAAGAGTAAGAGAATGACACAAGAGTCAGACAAACACACACGCACGCACACGCAGAACTACGTGAGTAAAATTAAACTCTAAAGAGAACACTAGAAAATGCTCGTGGAAACACCCACCGAAAATACTGAAACTGTAAGTGCCTATGCACACACTCACAGATAAAATATTTTTGACCAAAGGGAAGGGCAGGGATCTTCCAGCCAGTGTTGAATAATGCCAGAAATGAGTCTGGATGTCTTTGGGAAAAGCCAGAGCCCCACTGCAAGCTCTAAGCCAACACGTGAAGATCTGGCTCTGCCTCGGGAACCGTGTTAACAGTCTAGCGCATCTGAGCACGAAACTACAGAGTTGTGCTCTACTGAACGTCTGAGTGAGCAGGTGGGGCTGGTTTTCCATTTGCAATGCAGTTGGCTCTGTGACCTCATGAATGGATGAAAGCAAGCACGGAAAGGCGGATCCCACCGTTATTTATTTCTTCCTGAAATAAGCAAGGTAACATTCACTTTGGGCAGGTGACAGAGAACCAAAGCAGCCTGTCGTAGAATCAAATGACATTGGCTTCCTGAATGTAACTGGCCCTGCTGGGGAGAATGTCAGGGTCAGGAGGGTCCACACTTAAATGTTGCTACTCACAGAACTGTTGGGGTTCACTTCATGGTCAACAGAGTCTCAGTCTTATTTCTAACCGACAAAGTAAAGAGAAAGGAGCTGCACTGACTACTACTAACACCCTCTGGGCACGGCTATTGCTCCCTGTGCCTCCTCCAGGTGAGCTTCAGAAGGTTTCTTCACAGCTGTAAGGACCAGGGACTGAAGGTACGTTTCAACTACCGACACATCCTGCTCTTGCTGTGGGAAAACGGAGAGTTAGGGGATCATTGTTCCATCTCTGCCCTTAGGAAGCCATTCCGAGGCACACAGCATCACAGACCCACGACTTACACTTTCCATGATAACTCTGTCCTGCGCCTTGGAGATTTGTTTCTTCACTTCACTTTCTTCGCCACCAATGAGAGTTTTGCCATGTTCATGCAAGTCCTTGGCTTTCTGAAACAAACAAACGAACAAATCTCCACTCGAGTCTGGCTTGACACCTCACCTCATGTAATTTTAAAAGAACCGACTTTGCATAGCCAAAGGATGCTTGTTAGGAATTCAGAGTAAGAACAGTGGCTACTTCAGCACATCTAAAGAGTTACTCCACTTCAGGAAACCTTCCAGTCCCCCATTTTAAGGTGGTATCATTGTGGGACAAGAAGAGCAAAGGGACTTATCAGGAAAATGGGTGGAGATATGTTAAAGGCCTCACGTGGGGCAGACCTGGGAGGCCAGGCATGGGCCCACATTGGAGACTCCCCAAGGATTCCCACACTGGACACCCCCAAGGCTGCCCAGAGGAAGGAGCCATTTGCCATGCCCATAGAATGTGATTTTCACCGAAGAACACACAGTGTGCAACCCCACGACCCTTCGGTCTAAGGAAAGCTCAAGCCAGGACTCAAATCCCTCTGTTCTCTCAAAGGACACTGCAGGGGTGGACACAGAGGAGAAAGAAGTGTGTCGCCCTCTGTCCAGAAAAGGGCAAAACGCCGGTCCAGTCCCTGCCCTATTCCCAGGGTCCAGAGCAGCTTAGGAACAGATGACCTGCACACTAGCTGAACACAGGTATGGAAGGGGAGCTTGCTGGGCTGGCGGCTGAAGAGGACACAGATGGCGACTGCAAGCAGTAGAAACATTAGGGAAGACAGCGCACATGGTGCTTTCTGGGCACAAAACAGAAGCAAAGCATGGGTAGGGAATGGGAGTCACTTCAGGAGAAGCTGGTACTCTGGGAGGGAAGACGGGGAGACAGAAGCAAGCAGCCAGTGAAGCTTTCAAGAAGGTGTGGGTGGTGTGTGTGTGTGTGTGTGTGTGTGTGTGTGTGTATGTTAGAGGGTGTTGTGCGGAGGACACAGGAAACAGAGAGAACAAAGCAAGAAGGCCACCGGGAAATCTGGGAGAGGGAAAGGCCGTGTTTCAGGACAACAGTCTCTCAGAGGCAGAACTGAGGACTAGGAAAGGAGGGAAGCCTGGGTGGAGAAGCAGAGGGAGAGCGAGAAGAGCGAGCACAGGGCAGAAGGGACCACCTGGGAAGCCAGAGAAACCCAGTCACAAGGCTCCCTCTGAGCTACTGCTGCTGCTCACACTGAGCACCCACAGTTAGAAGGGAGCCTTTCTGGGTGGCTCTTCCAACAGGCTCCCAGGCAGTACTCAGCTGCATTAGAGCTGCATGTTCCCTTTCTTAAGCTCTTCCTAAAGGCCTAGATGTATGTAGGTGGCTTTCAAGGTCTTGAATACTAACTTATATTTCTGCGTGCATGGGGGTGCAGGAGAGTGTGCATGCACATGTGTCTGAGTATGGCGACCAGAGGTCATAACAAATTCAAAGTGATTTCCTTTACGTGTACCTGTCTGCAAGCATACGTGTGCACTCGGGAACACCTGCGCCTTCCAGAACCCCTCACCACATCAAGTTTTGAGGCAGGGTCTCTCACGAAACACGAGGCTTTACAGTTTGACTGTTCTGGTGGTCCCACAAGCCCCAGGGATCCTTTTGTCTCTACCCTCTCCACTCTGGGCTTATAGGCACATTCCTGGAGTACACGGGGGTGCTAGGAATATTCACTAGGGTACCAACAGGGGTACTCACACTTGCTCAGAGAAGACAGACCTAGCTTCTCGCCAGCATCCTGAAAACATTCAATTTACTATGACACATGGAGCACTTTAGATAGGGCATCTGAGTCGGGTCTGAGGAGAGATCTTTCACAGAGCATTTTAATGAGAGCATCACAAAGAATTCCCACTGAAGGGCTGCTTCAATCCCTGGATATACAGAGGTCACTTAGGACCTGGAGCTTCAGCAAGGGTAGAACTGCCAGCTCGCAGTTCAAAGAGGATTAACCCTCTACCAGTTTTTTTCATTTCCCACATCTCTTGGGGAGATGCTGAAACGCATGACCACCAACACTGGAGAACAATGCTAATGTCGGAAGACTATAAATGTATGAAAGAAAATAAAAGCTACCCTTGCCCATTGTGTATTTCACTGATCTGTCCAATCCAAACAGTCAGAGAAAACCAGAAGGATCCCCAGACGTGCCAATCTCCATCGCAATGTCACCGGAGGTCCATAACTCATCACTGCGATGCACTGTGATCCTCTCTAAGCAGAGCTCTCGTCACCGGCTCCTGTGCTAGAAAGCTGCCCCCGACACTGTCATCGGCTTCCCAGGTCAAACAAACCTTAGCATCGCTCCTAGGTGTGGGGAAAATTTTCCCAAGAGAGTGTGATCATGCTCTGCAAAACTAATTACTTCTCCCACAAGCTGAGAAAGGGCCAATCTGTCTTCTTCTTTTATAGACACGTGGCATGGCATAGGGGTGTGTTCTGTTGACAAGTGCAATCTACCAGACCTTCAAAAATGTGTCACGTAAATCTTTAGCGTTTCCAATCGTAGTTTTGTGATCCCCTATAGCTTTCTGTAAAATCTTCATCTGCTTCCAAGTTATAAGCTGAAACGTAGGAGAATAATGACAAAATGTCAGTACAACTGAACATCCAACCCTGCTGCCAGTCACAGAAATCGCTTCCCGTGATGTTTTGTGTGCTGACATTTCAAGAACGCGTTTGAAGACATGCCCTTCAGTGCCAAAAGCAACATAACAAGACCTGACCTGTCACAGAGGGAGATAGTCCGTCTAGCTGGTGCAAAAATACTATAAAATCGTTATTCAGTTTGAAATTAACATAAGCCCCACCTCATCTGTGGATTCCCTCCTCACTCGCCAAAATTAAGCACAAAACGTTCCTTTGTTTATTCACAAAGTATTTTGAAGACACCGAGGGCACAGACTAGCTTCCAAGGAATCCCTTCTCCCAACCCTCCCCCGCCCCAAAAGTTCTTCATCAATCAGTCATTCCCCGGAGTGTGACATCATCCCATCAACTGTATTATCGACCTAATAAGAAGGGCAGGGAAGACGAATAGCAAACATACTGCAGCTCCTGTGGTCAAACATTCCACAGCAACATGTCAAAAACTGCAAGCACTCGATACACAAAGTCTAGAAAGGCGGGGATTCTTCACGGCTCTGCTTTCACCCTCCTAGGAAACTGAGGCAGGGAGGTGACTCATTTTCTGAGTTTTCATGAGGAGCAAGCAGCAGGACTATGGCTGCATGGCAATCAGTGGGGTCCGGAGAACATGCTCCTCACCGCCAGACTGGAATCTGTCTCCATCTCCCTCAGATTCCAGGCTCTGCTTCCCTACTTTTGGAAGTCAGCATCTTTGGGAGTACCGCCCTGTCCTCCATCAGGATGAAAGACTCCTCAAAGACAGCACTAGTCTGTGTCCATGAACACTTAGCTACCTCTGAACGCTAAGCCTCCACCTGCTCTGCCACAGCCACAGGCACTGCTCTCACTCTGCCTCCCTCGTCACTGTGTCAGAAGTCTACCTGGGACCGCACCCTCACCCTGTCCTGCACCTTTGGCATCTGCACTGCACGGATGGTATAGCTTTCCCTCTGAGCACCCAAGCCCATACCTTCTCCTGCGCTCTCCAAGCAGTGCCTACTCCGCCTCCCTCCTATGCTGGCTCCTAAGCCATGACCACACCACCCCTCCACAGAAAAAGAAGCAAGCTGGAGAGGACGGCCAGTCTCTCGGGGACACAAGCACCACCCTCCCTGTCTCCCGATGCTCATGTCCCGTCCTGTCCTGTCGGGTCCCTTTCCGTGGCGATATGCAGCATTAAAGCATCAAAGCCCCGCCACTTCGGAAACAGACAAGGTGGCTCTATTCCAAGCTAAGAGCGACACTCACAGCGAGGTGATCTTCTTGCTTCCTTGAACTCTCCACATCGTCCAGCCACCCCTGATGCAGCGACTCAAACATCTGGGAGTGCATGGCGTGAAGCTCTTGCCTGTGAAACACAGTCACAATTACTGAGCACTGTCACGCTGTGTGAGGCTACGGCAAGGACGCATGCACACACTTCACATTTTGAGACAAGAGCCAGGCGCAAAAGAGAAAGGGGGCATGAATTAAATTGTCTCCTGAGAGGCGGAAATATCACTCTCGTCCCAGAAGAACTTGTCTTAATTTGCTACCGGTGTCATCACTTTGTGCGTCTTCCCTCTCGCACGCCGAGGATGCTCGGAGGCATACGTTTCCCAAGATTGCATTTCCGGCTTAAAATTAGATTCATCTTCCCTTCCCCTTATGGAGTAACCTAGATATCCTGAAAGCCCAAGTCCGTGTACTGAAGGCAACATACCCTTCATCTTCTCGGAGTCACATACACAAAGAGTGCACAGAACCATTTCCCCACACGGGGACGACGATTTACCAAAGAGAGCGCCGATGGCACATCCTAAAAGGTACAGTTTTGAGGACCACAGAGGCCTGGCCTTCCTCACAGGACATTATCTGTATTGTCATCTGACCGGTGAGGAACTGTTCTCTTACCAGTCCTGCTGCAGCTAACACACCTGAGCGGCATAAACGAGGGGGGCGGTCCTCCAGCTATGGACAGGACTAGCTCACAGAGAAAATGCAGTGCTACCTAGGTCCCATTAGCGACTCCACTCAGCACAGTGTCACAATGGCAGGCGGGAGTGACTTTGGAAGGAAGAGCGAAAGCGGTACAGGTTTCCTTTACAGAGGGTCGGTCACAACTTTACCTTGACTTCTGCTGCGCTTTGAAAATACTGTGGAGGTTTGCATTCAGGATTCTGAAAGAGGCATGTATATCCTTTTCAAACTGCTTCCTCTTTGCCAGGAAGGACCGGGTAATGTCCCCTAGTCGACAAAGGAAATGGTATCACTTTAAATCAAGTATCCACAGGAAGAGGCGCTCTTTCATCCCTGACATACCACCTACACGGTAACAGGAAGGAGTATGTACAGATCTGGTGTTCATTTTGTTCTTTGTTCTATTTTTCTTTTCTTAAATTTTAGACCGCCTCTTGCGCAGCCCAGGCCGGTCTCAAACCTGAGAGGTAAGCGAGCACGACCTCCAGTTCTGGTTTCTCCCGCCTCTACCTCCTCTGTGCTAGCAATACAGAAACGGGGGCATCGTGCTTTGACGAGTGACCACCACTGAACTGACAAACCGTTTTCTGGAAACCTCAAAAACCAAGCAGTTCATTTGTACCACAAAGAAGGAATGCTGTCGGACATCCTTGCTTGCATGAACTGACTCTATACACCGGCAAAGAATTGACGATGTCTCTCTTGTAATGCTGTTTTAGGGTCACCTACACAAGTAATAAAAAAAAGCTGTCTCAGCTTGAGGGGCGTGTGGTACTCTGACTTGGTTACCGTGGACGACAGACCACAAGCTAGTGTGGCATGCGTGATGCTGATGTTCGTTCGCACGCCATGACACTCTTCTTGCCGGGCCACGGCCTGGCTGCCTTCACCCTTCCCTGACAGGCTCACGGGTGTGTACGGCCTAAATGCTGCTCTCCAAGCCCTTCTTGGGCAGGGGTTCCTGGAGGAGGGCAACTTTGGAAAGCCAGAAAAGTGACTTAATTCAGAAGGTGAAAAACAGCTGCCGAAATGCCACATACCATTCGTGCAGTAAGATAAAAAGCAGAGATCAACCTGCTTGCCCATCATCTCCAGTGCAATGCAGGAAGCAGGACACTCTCCCCCCCCCCCATCTCCCCGCCTCAGTGACAGCTGCAACATCCCCCTGTTCAGAGCAGCTAGTGAAAAGTTAAGCTAAAGGTAGCCCCTAGACGACAATGGCAATTTACTCTTCCAAAAATTAATAATAATGATGATAAAAATCCATCCCCTGAGCGACAGAACTGTTAACAGACTCCTGTTGTCCTGTTGACAGGCGACCACGTTCTCACCACGCTTGAGTTGTAGGGTCGGAAAGAAAGCTCCTGGACTAGCAAGACCTGCTCAAACACACCTTTGAAATCCCGTATCCTCTTCTGAACAGGCTCCCTGTGGAAAATGCACACAAGAATCCTTAACTGAGGACAAACATCCTAACTTCGCTCTGAAGGAAAGGCAGGCGAGGCACGCGATTTCGGAGAGACCAGCGCTCATGTGAGGCAAAGTCGGATTTGCCTCTCCCGGGTCATTGGTCTTACTCCTTTACTCAGGTTTTCACAGGGAACCAAAGAGCTCACTGCAGATACATATGGGCACACGGTTAAGGGTTACTTACTGGAGCGTGGGTGACTCAAAGTCAGCCATATCCCCAGGAAACCAACCTCAGGCTGGGTGCTGGATGACTCAGGAAAACTGCATCCCTGGCCTTCCCAGCCCAACTGCACTGGGCTCCACAAAGAGTCTCCTCTCCGCAAGCAGCGGCTTTGTGTTATGTTGTGACAGCCTAGGGGTTGGTATACTACATGCTGACCGGAGCCCATTCACTGTACAGCACTGACGGGTTTCATAGAGGTGTGCCCAGCCGTCTTTCGTGAACTACAGCCGTATTCACTCTCCTCCATCCTCAATCCCCTCCCGCTACTTACTCCTCCTCTATTACCCAGCAGTGTCTCTTCAACCTTCATGCCACGTGACCACACTCCACCTCCAGAGTCGGCCTCCACTCCTCAAACCTTCCCCTCTATTGGCCATTGCCTGCCTCTCCCCAGTCTCCCTTCTGAGTTCGGGTGATATCATTTTATGGACCTATTTATAATCTGGGATCCTCAAATGAGAGAAAACAGCTGACTGTCGTCTCTGGTGCTGGCTTATTTCACGAAACACCAAACTCTCCGTTTGTAGCCGTCTCCCAGAAAAGGGCAGAAGTTTCTGCAGAAAACAACACTGAAACTACTTCCTGGGTCAGGCCAAAGTTGCTTTAAGACATCACCTGGCCTCCTGCACGTTTGATCCTGAGGAACAGCTGCCCATCTCACTGGTATCAGCCGCCGGATTGTTTGCTGCACCGAGAAGAAAGGAAAAACCTTTGTGAATGAAGTGTGCTGTTCTCATGGTCCCACGTGGGAAACAGCTTCAGTCTGGGGTCCACAGAGTCCATCGCCGAGGGCAGTTTTAAAGTACTCTTCCAGGAACTCATGACCCACCCCAGTCCCACCCAGGTGAAATTCAACTAGGCCTGAGTCTGGGGACAGCAGGTACTTGTGTTTGTACAAGCCTTGCAAGGAAAACCACCGTGGCCCACGGGTTCTTCAGAGGCCTGTTGGCCAAGGCCAACTCCCTTGCACCCCAGCCACGGGGAAGAACATCGGGTGGGGACAGAAACCCAGAGCGTGCTTGAGAATCACTTCTCAGCACGCGAATCCCCACACCCACACCTGGAACTCCGGGGAAAGACCCGGTGAGTACTAGGCCACCCCGGTGCTCCACCCGTTGAGGAGTAGCAGAATGTCCCCTCTCGGTTAGGATCCCCCCACCCATATGCCCCATATCAGTTGTTACCGGGGGTGACTCGACCTGGGTTCTGCAAGTCATCTGGTGGGAGATTCTGATCAACCCTAGGGCGCTTGGCACTTCTCTCTGTATGTTTCTGCTCCTTGCTTGACATGGCTGGGGCTCTGCGGGGCTGGGGACGACTCCTGAAATGTTGGTGCACACAGACAGTAAAGACACCGAGAAGAATGTCGTGGTCGCAATGGAAACAGGGACCCGGACTGCACAGGCTGTGGCCATGAGTCCTGGCACTCTCTGTGCTGCAGCCAAGAGGAGGTAGGAGGATGACACCGATATCCCGCAACATCCAATCACATTCTGTCCCAATTTTCTGTCTGAATGCAGAGCTCTCCACAGCCCTGTAGCCCTCCGTCTCGGCCCTTTCTGCTGACTTCTTGGCCCCAGGATAGGACTGCTTGGGCTGGCCCCAAACCAAGTGGCCATTAACCCAGACACCAGCCCACTGACGGCCAGTGGGGTCACTGGAGCCAAGTCCCTGCACTTCACGCTTGAGTCCTGCTGAACACTCAGCTGAAATCCCTACCCACTCTGAGTCTGCATGTCTCAGAAGCAACACATGGACTCCAACATCCTTGAAGGACCCAATGGAGGCAAATGCAGAGGTTCGCCAATATACCCTCGCACAGGGAGTGACACACAGCCTGTAAGCGGGCATGAGGCCCCTGTGCTCACAGACAAGCACTATGGGAACTAGGAACGGTAAGCACCCAGGCTAGTCTCGTCAACAGAAGGGATGCCTACGTCTGTTTTCCAACCAGAAGACCTGGAGAGGATGCTGTTAACAGCCTGGTGATCTGTGCTGCCTGCAGAGCCAGGCCACACCCGGATCTCCCAGATTATTATGTTTGACTCTCCCTCCCTAGACCTTCACCTTTAGTTTGGTTTCTCGGTCAACAGAGCCCATCCTTAGGGGAGATGGCCCATGGACGTTACGGCCTGGTGACCTCAACGCTATCCGCGTGACTGAGCCACACCAGACCCCAGGTCCCTAAGCTATAGAACCCATCTTCGTGGTAGAGGTCACATGTACGTTGCAAGAGAGTTTCTATGTAGTCAGGCCTCCATATTCATTCTGCACATGTTACTGAGATCATCGTTACCAAGAATTTTTTCCCCCAAATTGTGCTTTATTTAATCGTGTCAAAAACAACCCGCCTGGGGTCAGCCTCTAGAAGTTTGAACCAACATCTGCTAAATAACTAAGGTATTTGCACACAGATTTCATCTTGATCTCGTGGGGATCGTTACTCTTTTCACTGTGGCATTTGTAGGGAGCCCCATGACGATCCACACCCCTCTGTGATGAAGTGCAGCCCCCGGGGGCCCTTCTATTTGCCCCTCGACAAGTCACCTCACAGGCCAAGTTTGGATCTTCCAGGCACAAGCCTGATCACCTCCGCACACTCTGACACAGTTTCTCTTAGAATAAGCAGTCACCCACCAAGAGGTGCCTACTCCAAGACCTTTCCCTCAGAAACCTCTTTCTCTTTAGAGGAAGGTAACACCTAGACATTGCCTGCCTCTACAAGCATGCTTTCCTACTGGCTGGAACAACTCCTATGCATGAGAGATGCCTCGCATGTGGGCCCAGCTGGTGCACAGACATGAGGAGAGTGTGTGTGTTTGTCTGTGTGTGTGCGTGCGTGTGTGAGTGTGTGTGTGTGTGTGTGTGTGTGTGTGTGTGTGGCAGAATGGGGGTGGGGTAGTGCCTGGCGTGTGTGGTAGGTGATACAGCACCAAGTACTGTGGATCCAGGCTGACTCTGATTTTGGAACCACCAGATCTTCAGAAGAGGGACCCACCCAGATAACGTGACCACACTTCAGCCACATTTCCCTGAGAGTTCTCTTCCCTTGGGAAGCTTGTCCCACCTGAGTGGGCCCCACATCCCCGAATGGGATGATGTGTGATCAGGTGGAGAAGCATGCAGGCATGCATGGATGAGCCTGCTGCAAGGAGCTAAAGGACTAGACCCATGCAAGTAAGGAAGCTTGTGTGTTGACCTGGACTTGAAGGTGCACACGACTGGTCCGGGAACTGCAGTGACGGGGGCTCGAAGGGACAGGACTTCCTTCACCAGAACACATGCTGTCCTGCCCACTCCTTCAGGGCCCTGCAGTCCTGACAGAGCTTTCTCAGATCTCCCCTCTGTCCTTGATTGCAGTCTGATGCAGAAGGGAGGCTCCAGACATCACCTCAAGGGCCACCATGGCGGGCCCTAGTGACCAGTCACTCGCCAAGGTGGACCTGCTTCACCACCATCCTCTGAGACTGTCCTTCCACTCGAGGGGGATCACACCTAGTTCGTCCTCACTTCCTGAACCTAAGAATCCCTGATTCTGGAAGAGCGGAAAGGAGGGTAGGCAAGGGTCTAACCAAGGCTCTTCCACTTCCATGGTAAGGTTCACCTAGAAATCATATCTAGGGACTCTGGGCTTGCAGTCACACATGGCTGAAACAGGACCCCACTATCGAGGGTGGGAAAGGCCCAGAGCACCTCTTCTTCTCGGTGTGCCCGCCCGTCTAGCTCTCTGCCCTGGACCAATCTGGAAAATGCCCAAGAGGTACAAAAGTTGCCTCCTGGAAGGTCCCTAGTCCCTCCAGCAGCAGGCAAAACTGCCCTGCCCAGTGCCCTCAGGCCGTGGGGCCCCAGCACAGCTTTCTCAGACTGCTCAATCTGGCCTCCTCCAGTCACATTCAGAAGCAAGGCTCTGGACATCACGGGCTCTCCTGGGGCCCCATACCTCGTCACAAACCTAGGAGGACAGGATTCACGTTGATCCCCACAGACCCTC
Source organism: Microtus oregoni (assembly GCF_018167655.1). Taxonomy (NCBI): domain Eukaryota; kingdom Metazoa; phylum Chordata; class Mammalia; order Rodentia; family Cricetidae; genus Microtus; species Microtus oregoni. The sequence continues at coordinate 26,099 of NW_024543964.1, read as the reverse complement.
CTTACCCACGAAGGTGCGTCACACCTAGCTAGGCCCACGGGGCAATGACACATACGTGACTTGAGTGTTGGGGTGGCACACGCGTGTCCCGGAATAGAGCGGATTAAGGCTTGCGAGAACCTGAACACCCACCGCCCCTTTCACCTAGGCCCGCCCTCCACGGATGTCCCGGAGGACATCGGAAGTGCCCAGAGACCTCGGAACGGGCCATGGGGAGGTCCCTAAGTCTTTCCCCAAGCACCCCTGTTTCTGGTCCGCTCTTCTCAGTCCCGCGTCCCTCACAAAGTACTCCTAGACTTTCCTCCGGGAACCTGGGCCATGAGGAGAGGAGATGTGGTGTGGAATTCAGGAGCCAGGCACCAACCACCTCAGGGAAGATCCTGGGTCCTAACACCTGGTCACTCACCTAGAGGAATGACCTCGGGAGGGCGACCCGAAACCCGGCTTCCCCTCGGCAGTGGTCACAGCCAGTTAGTTCTCACTTCCGGTAAATCGTCGGCCTCTGTGGAAAAGCGTGGGCGCGTGAGCATGCGTGCTCCTGTCCAATGTCTTTAGGCCCGCCCACAACCACGCACAAGCACGTATGCACGCAGGCATGCACACACGTATGCACGCGTCGAGGGGAAATTTCCCTTTAAGGCTCGGGAGGACCTTAAACACCCACACTCGTGTTTTGACTCAGCACAACTGTGGACCTGTGGACCCGGATGAATGTCTCACTGGCCTAGACATCAGAAAGGGCCATGTGGTAGGTCCCTGGTCCTTTGTGAGCACACATATCGTCCCGCCCACTCTTCTCAGTCCCTGCTTCCTATCAGAGCTTTCCACACAGCCCTTCCAGGCCTCCTCCACTCCACTGGGGAATTTGGGCTCAGGACGTCATCTCAGAGACTAACCTGGGTTTCAGTAACTACTCACTCACCCAGAGGGACGCAGCTCTCCACAATCCTCAGACTCCCTTTTAGCTCTTGGTCCTCCGGGTGGGCGAGGGAGGGGCCGGCATCCCAGGTCGGCCTCACTATGGGGAAGTGTTCTACCTCTATAGAAAACCATGTCAGCATATGTGAGCCAGGCTGGCGCTGGTCCGTCTTGAGACCGACCCTGCAATGAAGCATACTTGACTTGGAGCTTTCGGTTGTGCATGCACAAACTGGAAACTCACCTAGGAAGGGCTGAAAGTGCCCGGAACACCTCTGCTCCCTGTTTGCAATGCTCCCACATGTGGAAGTAAGGACCTGTGAGGAATGGCGGGAATGCTCAAAGGGTACTGAACGAGCCATGTGGAAGGCCCCGAGTCTCTGCAGGGGCATACAAGCGGTCCTGCTCATGCGTCGGGGTCCCTAGCACCTTCAGGAAGCTTTCCCAGGCAGCCCTTCTGGGCCTTGTCCACTCCAGGGTGGAAGTGAGGCCCATGATCACCTCGCGGGCCCTGAAGCCTAGTCACCCGCCCTTAGATGGGAGATGTCCCCCTATAGGCCTTGTGGTGTCACCATTTTCACAGGCTTTCATCCATGTCCGTCAGTCCAGCCATTCCCTGGGATGAGTGCCTTTTAGAGGCCCTAAGACCCCAGGCCTTAATGTCCTAATTCTTCAGCTCCTTCCCTCACTCCGCCAGTGTCCCCCAGGCTCCACTTTTATGGGAGCTTTCTAACTACTGTCAACATACAAACAAACGGAAGGAGATTCCTCAAACTGTCCCTGCCACCGCTACTGCTGCCAACAAGATTGGTCGGATCCATGAGGCGGCTGTTTTCAATTCCAGCCTTTTGCTCCCCACCACGGCTTGTGGTATGGTGGTTCGGTACAGGGCGGATCACGCCTCTGGGTCTCTCTTTTTATTAAACTTAAAATCCCTGCGGCTCAAATTTCGTGGCTTTTCCATACACTATATGTCCCGCTGCCATTTTGACTGAGGTCAGGTGAACTTACCATCATCTTAACTGAGGTCAGATGACTTCACCGACATCTTAACTGAGAGCCAGGTAGATGACCAAGTCCTGTCATCTTTACTGAAGTGTTCCCTGTCTGCTCTCCCAGTGCTGACTCTGTTGCTTGTGTGTTTTGTGCAGTGGCACGCCTTAGGTTGGCCGCACCAAGAACATCCACTTTGCCCAATTCCTGTTCCCTCTGTGTGTATGTTCGTACATGTAACTTAGGTGCACCTATGTTTACCGTTAAATGTTATAATTGTCTGTTCATTGCATCTCATTTCAGACTACAGAAACAATAAGTCTTATGTTTTATGCTGGCATGTACTTTTAAGTTTCTTACAAAAACACTTTATATTTGATCCAAACCTCATTTAAAATGTAGTAAGATGTTCTCTACTATTGTCAGTTCTGCCCTTAACCTTCTATTGCAAGCAGTTTTTTTTCTTTCTGTCTTTTTACAAATGTAAATCTTGCCTGGTAAATTAAGAGCCGGTACAGTCAAGCTCAGGCCCGGCTCTCCAGGCAGATTCTATACTGTAGTTCCACCTGATAAACGGCCCACAACTGCTCTGAGATCTGGGAGACATGGCATTTAAATATTTAATTATTAATAAACTTTTCCTCACAAAAAGAGACAGGTTGGCTCCTAGCAGCAGCACTCTACTTCCTTCAAAGAAGACAGAAAGCAAATGGGCACAGAACAACGTCCATCCACACTTTGCTTCGACTGCCAAGCGCTGACCACCGAGAAAAACTGCCTTTCATCTGAACTGAGGATCTCCAGACACGAAAAGAATCTCTGGAATCGACAGCCTAGCTGCTCAGGTCAAGGTAGGCTTGTCTGCCTACAGATTTCGTAGCCCGCAGGATCTTCTGGAGCCTGGCAGGCCCTGCTCTAAACATCAAAAGGCAAACGCGACCTTCAGTGACCACGGAGAACCCTGAGGTCTAGGTGCCAAACAAGTAAGTCCTCTGTCGTTTTTTAATCAGTAATTCAAGTAAAATTTCATCCTTCTCAAAGGTCTCTGATGCAGTTTGACAGCTGAGAGGTTTTGTCAGTTTAAAAGGACAACCTCACCAAACAAATTTCAGGTAAATACAAATACAAGACCTGCAGGTTATAAAGGTGTGAGCTTTTATAAACACAAGTTATGAACACAAGTTATCAAATTTCTCTCACACGCTGTCTTCCGTAGTCTTAACACTTTTCATTGTGCAATAATATCTGTCACAGCCATTCTGACATAAATATGCTACTGTTTATACAATGTATATGTCTGAAACTTCTTTTTTCACAAACCCTAAGAATTCTTGTGAGTTCCAGGAAAAAACAGTCAGAAACGCCCCCTTCAATTCCCTGGTCCTAATTTTTTCCCCTAAACTTAACTTTGTTCTCTGTTCTGCCATTACCTTAAACAGGTGTAAGAGGTCTGTGTTTGTGTGGTGTGTGTGTGTGTGTGTGTGTGTATTGTTTGGTGTCTGTGTGAGAGTGTGTCTGAGTGTGTTTGTGTGGTGTGTGTGTATTGTTTGGTGTCTGTGTGAGAGTGTGTCTGTGTATAAGTGTGTTTGTGTGGTGTGTGTGTGGTGTGTGTGTGTGAGTGTGTGTGGTGTGTTGATTTAAATGAGATAGCCTCCACCGCCTGGGGATATTGAATACTTCTTTTCTCCTAGATGGCTGCTGTTTGGGTTTGTTTTGGGGTGTGGCACTGCTGCAGGAAATATGTCACTGTGCATGGCTTTGAGGTTTCCAAAGCTTCCTGCCATTTGAAGTGAGTTCTCTCTACTTTCTGCTTGAGATTCACCATGTAATTTTTTTTGTGAGGACGGGGTGGGGGGAATGATGCTGCCACCTGGTTTCCTGGAGGTTCCCGGTCCTCCATATTTGTTGCAAAATGACCTAGAACACTTATTTCCAGCTGGAGAGACAAAGTGCCTGCCTTCCAAATTCTGTCAGGTGAAAAGGTGTCCTTCTCAGACCTGGCCCCTGCTTGATCTTATTATAGTAGAAGGTAGAACGGAGCCTGTCAGCTCTTGTCTTGCCTTGTCCCGGCCCCTTGTCAAAGCCCAGCACCAAGGCCCCTTCACCCTGGAATGGCAGGCAACATCGTCTTCTATCGTTGTGTGCATGCTTACTCTGTTTCATGCGTGCAGCTGCAGGGGATGGTGGGGGAACTAGGTGACAGAGATGTAAGTGAACAGTCAGGCAGCCTCCTTCCTGATTTCTACCGAGAACTGGCCTCTTACTAGGGGAGAACGTTTTTCCTATGACACTGTGGTTGCCATGACAATGGGGACAAGCCATTCTTTCCTGGTTACAGATACATTAGCGAAAGATACTCACAGAGCGGAGACGTGGGATCACTAGACAGACACACGAGGCACACAGGTAGGTGCCTGCAGCCATCCTGAGTGAATGTGAGCTGGGCCCGTGAGTGTGCCGTGGGTACGTGCTGGCTCTTTCGTGGGACAGGAAAGGTTCTGGCTATTACTGTTTGACGCGAAGCCCCAAGGACTGGTGCTCAGCCAGCCCTGTCTCTTTGTCCTCGGGTGACACCTCACCGCGTTGGTGCCAGCTTTATCCTTTCAGGCTCTGAAAGGATAGCTCGCCAACCTACATAAATGGCTGCCTCGTCGCTGTTTGGCAATGATTGTCACACGTGCTCTTGACAGAATGGCCGTGTTGGTGCGATGGCACCTTACCCGAGAGAGTTGTAGCTTGTGTTGTCTGAGAGAGAGAAGCTGGAAGGCATTTAAGGAGGAGGTAAACATGGATGAGGACTGGCAGTTCCCTTGGAGGATAGAAGCCGAGGTCTCCAGATCTCTTGGCCTGGAGACCTGACACAAGAAGGGAAGAAATGCCTCCAAAAGACAGCCGCCTCTAAAGTGGCCACTAATCGCAGCTAGGCAGACTGAGGCAAAAAAAAAAAAAAAAAAGTCAGTGCGGTATGAGAGCACCTGAAGAAGGGGCAGCGTCTGTTTCCTCGACGGGTGTTAGTTTGTGCCCGGGTCAGAGTCTTTGCTCTGCTCACAGATGGGTTAAGCATCAGCTGGGCTGTGTTACAGGGTGTGCAGCTGGGGTTTCCCTCTGACCCAGCAGCCCATCATCGGCATCTCTCCCTGTATCTCAGCCCCTGCGTGTGAACAATACGCTCTGTGCCCTTCTCGCACCCTCTCGTCAGACTGGGCCCCGTCTGTTTGTCTCACCACAGGGAGGGGAGCCATCTGGAAGTTCCCATCTGGACAAAACGTGAATGGATGTCGCACACGGAGACCGTGTGCGAGTTCTTGACAGAAGGCCTCGGGCACGGGGCCAAAGCATGTGTTGAGACAGGGATTTCAGGGTTCCATCTTGCACCCTTCTCCGTGCACCTCTGGGGAAGACTTTGCTGCTTTCATCGGAAAGGTAACTGTCGAAGGTAGTGCACTAGAGGTGATGCCTGAATCGATGGAGCCGGATGGCAAAACTGACAATATTTAAGCAGGTTGTAGAAAGACGGAGGGCTTTTCTAAGGCATGGCGCAGTAGGCCTGCACAGATGGAATACACACGCCGGGAAGAGCGTGGCCTGATAATGGGTGCAGACGCTTTTCTCTGTGACTGAGATACAGATGCTGCCTGGATGTCCTGGCATGTGGGCTTGAACACAAACTTGATATTCCCGGGTATGTTTTCTAACTCAGGAAGTGTGTGAGGCTGAGAACATCACGCCTGAGGGAAGCAGAAGCTCCTGCAGGCACCCCTGCCTGGGGTGGAAAGCTTGCATTCTATAACTATAACGCGGGCCTCCGTGATTGCTAAGGGCACCGAGTGAGCGGTGGGCTCTCTCGTGCCCGAGGTGTGGTACCCGCATATGGATGGGGGCATGGTTGCTTGGGCTAGATGGTGCTCAGTCAGCCTTGCTGGTGAGCATGTGCTCGGAAGGTCCAGCAGAGGGCAGCCGGAAGTAACTGAGGTGCCTATGTTTTCCTCTGTGTCCTCAGCAGATAGATACCTGTGGCCGAGGACTCCACGGAGGCTGGATCAGAGCAGGCCAACCCTGTGAGGTCACACAGATTTCTCGGAGGAAGAACCACTGCGGGTGATCCCTAAATTGGGCCCCAGATTGCACAGTCCACATTTACTATTGCATCACCCAGCAGGTGTGGCCTGGGCCAGACCTAGACTCCTGCATGTTGAGAGCAACTTTATGCACTGTGAGATCAGATTGGAAGTCGGTAAGACTTGAACGGGAATACGGCAGAGGGGACACTGTACATTTGAGCAGTGAATAGGGATCTGGTGCTAGAATTACCGACGGGTGTTTATGGATCATTTGCCTCCCATATTTCTGTCCGGTCGGGAATTCCCATGGGTAAGGCAAGGCCTGGAGTCCCTAAGGGAGAGGTCGGGGTGCCCGCACTCACCGAAGGGGTCGTGGGCTAACAGGAGTCCCCAAAATGACCAGGGTCCTCAGGGAACTGCCTCAGGACCCCCTGGTCCACAGTGCTCTGCAGCGCTGTGCCTGGTGCTGGCCCGGTAATGACAGAAGCCGCCTGCATCTTGGCAGGAACAGAGAGCGACTGTGGCTTGTGAGCCCTCCGTGGTTCTTCCGTGTGTGGTCATCGGCACCCTCAGTGGGCCTCTCCTGAGGATCAGACGGATGTGGGCTTTGTTTCCAGAGTGCATGCACGACACGCATGGCATGCTCACTGCTGATAGGAAAGCGCGGACCCAAGGTAAGAGCAGTCAGGAAAGGAGTAGACCCCTGACACACACCCACTCACAGTGAGCAGAAAGGGACGAGACTCTACTGAGAAGCACGGGGGAGGCCCTGTGTGGAGAGGCAGAGAATGGAGGGACATGGACGGGAGAGCTACGCTACAGATGAGATTGGACACCACTTAAGATTCAAAGCATGCCTTCTGGACTTAGGGATGGGCAAGTGACCATCCAGGGCATCAAACAGCCGCTTTGATTTCCTGTCTGTCTAAGACGACCCTGTGGATTAACATTATGGCACAGAGGTTGTGGGCAGGAGAGTTCTGTGGCCTGGGATCTGATGGTAGAACAGTGCCCATCGCCAGCAGATATGGGTGTGCAGGGCCCATGGACTTGAGGCAGCAGCAGGAGAGTGGGCAATACCAATGGCGACACTTACCCTGTTGCTCTCATCTGACACTACTGAGTCTGCCAATTAGAAAGCATTTCTCCACGGTGAAGTGCTTTCCTTGGGGGGGCTCTCCTTTGTGCCACGCGTGCACTTGATCCCATAGCGAGGTCGGTCCAGCACGGAGTTGGGAGCAAGAGGTCAGAACCAAACTATGAGGGGGCGGGGGAAGGGGAGGGAGGCCAGAAGCTATGACAGTGACAGCAACCATCCTTACCTGCCATGTTATGCAAATCGCCATGAAGATTTCCGCACACACACGCACACACGCACACACACGCACACACACACACACACACACACACACACACACACACCCCGTTCCTCAACCTGGTATCATACTGGTGCAGAAGGCAAGGTGCACTAGGTGTGCACAGGCTTCCTGGGGTGGGGCACAGGGGGGGTTAGCTCCCTAGGAAAGAAAGCAATGAGGCTCCCCCCACCCGGACGGAATCCCGGGGAGCCCCCAAGGCATTGGATGGGCAGGAAAATACACAAGCCAAGTAAAGACACTCACCTCTCCGGGAGGAAGTTCACCACCCTAGCCTCAGGGTGGGTGACCGTGAGTCACACATCTGCTCTGGATCCTTCCATATCTTCTCAGGCACACACCCTCATCCCTGTGGAACGACAGACTTTGGGCACCCCCTTGCTTTCTCTCTCCTCACCTCACTGAGCTGTTGCTTCAGTATCCACTAAAGGCTAATTCCGTCCTAACGCAGCTCTGCTTCCCTCTCCCACACTTACAGGGCAGGCCCACATCACCCTGAGAGAGGCCCTCAGGTTGAGCTTGTCTACCAGATTCTGGAGGGAGGACAGCACCGCAGGCAGGGGAGCCAGGCCAGACAGAGACGACCAGCAGGGAGCAGTGCCTACCACAACGCAGGGGGTCACCCTGCCCTGATCAGAACAGCCCCAGGGTTCCATCGCCATGGACTCTGCAGAGTATGTGCTCTGTGGCTGGAAGGGCCAGCTGTGGCCTGCAAGGGTGTTGACCAGACCCAGGACCTCGGCCCATAGTAAGAGGAGAGGGGCCTCTTTCCTGGAGGTCCAAATTCTCTCTGTTGGTGAGAAGACCAGAGTGAGGAGCACAGAGGCGAGGCCCCTAACCAAGTCTGAAATCGTAACCATCGCCTCCTTGGCCGGAAAGGAGTCACAGGGCAGTGGCCCGCCAGGGCAGACCAGGGCATACAGAAGAGCCCTCAGGGTGGCCCTGGATGTTCTGGGCGAGGGAACCCGCTTGTATCAAGGAGAAAGGGCAGGTGGCCGAAGAACCAGCACAGTGGCTCCCAAGGTTCCAAAAGAGGAGACCAGCTCCAGCCCACGCCAGCGCCAGCACCCCCAAGGGCGCAACCAGAGAGGCCAAGGGCTCTCCCACAGGAGTCCTGGGAAGCGAGGCCGCCCAGGACCTGTGTTGATGGGCTCAGGGAATGAGCCTGCAGTGCAAGGGGGGAAGACCAGGCCCATGCCACTGTAGAGTCCCCTTACTCTGAAATGCAAGGGAACATGTTAAGGGGCACCAGAGCTCGGCCAAGTTCCTGCAAGACGCCAACAGGAAATGCTGGTGATAATCCTGGCAAGAGAAAGTTGAGCACCCGGGCCTCTAGGGAGGGTGCCCGTGCTAACAATGAGCATAGACCTGCCTCTGGGCCACCGAGGAGGCACGCCTCTACCTCGCCCAAAGCTCTCAAGCAGCAAGTAGGGTGTGGTGGCCTAGAGATCCAGGCCATTGGAGCCCAAAGGAAGACCACCCTCCCAGAGAACAAGGAGGATCCCGGTCCGCCGACCCCGAGGCCAGACTCAGAGGGGGCATCGGCAGCCTGCACGCCTCCAGTCCCGAGCCTGCGAAGATCAGTCCGCATTGCTGGCAGGAAAAGGAAGATCCATGTGCTGTGTGCACATTGTGGGCTCTCGGGACTGGAAACTCGAGTGCGCTCGAAGGTGACTAAGGCCAGGGTCAAGAGGAGAGCCCCTGGAGTTCAGGAAGACTGCCAAGCCACCAGTGTGGCTTCTGCCCAGGAGACGAATACCATCGAACGAGGGATGCTGGTCTGGTTCAAATTCCAGGACCATCCTTTCTGGCCGGCGGTGGTCAAGAGTGTCAGCAAGAACGACAAGACGGCCAGGGTGCTGCTGATCGAGGGCAACATGCAGTTTGAGCGCAGGGGTGTCCGCGTCCCTCTCCGCAAGCTGAAGCTCCTGGGCTGTGGGGAGAGATTCTCCCTCCTGCGGAGAGCCAGCAAAGTGTACGGCCAGGGCATCAACTGGTGCCTCTCTGTGATCGACCGCTACAGAGAGGACCTCGCCTGTGGCTCCTTCCGGGGCTCCGTTATGGACTACTACACCGCCCGAGCCAGTTACCCGCTGAGGAGAGCCATTCAAGAGGGCGACCTGCGCATTGATTTCCCCAAGGTGAGCTATGCCGACTTGGAAGACTGGGAGGAGGAGACCGCCCCCGGTGGGAAGAGGCCCCGCAAGAAACTCCTGCCTGACCGCATGAGAGCCGCTTGGGACAGAGCCAACCAGAAGCTCGTAGACTTCATCGTGAAGAGAAAGGGGGCCGACCAGCACCTGCTGGACATCGTGAAGGGCAGGAAACCGTCCCGGTGGCTGGACGACCTCTGGAAGTCAAAGAGGGAAGTCTTCTGCATTGAGACCTACCTGGAGGATGAAGACCAGTTGCACCTCGTGGCCAGACATTTGCAAGAAATATCCAAGGAAGCAGACCAGGCCCTGCTCTCGCTGGCAAGAGGAGACCAAGTCCGGCTCACCTTGGAGGTTCTTCTTCCAGAGGCAATCATCTGCTCCATCGCTGCCCTGGATGAGCTCAGCTACAAGGAGGCAGAAGAGAAGTACCTGCGTGGCCCACCTGTGCACTATCGTGAAAAAGAGCTCTTTGAGAAGACCATCCTAAAGGCGGCCCGGAAGAGGTCAGCAGCCAGGATTGGGGCTGGCAGGGACCCTCCTGCGCCCACTCCTTAGAAGGGAGCCTCCTCCTTTCTGCCATCACCCCCTGCAGCTCCACCTCCAAAAGAGAACCATCTGGGAGACTGTGGGGCTTGCTATGACCGCTCCTCACTGCATACGTGTTTCTCCACACACAGACCCCACCCCTACCCCCTTACCCCCGAAATAAACGTTCATGAACGTGCTTGACGTTGCAGATTGTCTACATGGATTCGGCAATTCCTGTTAGCTTCAGGCCGGGCCTAGCCCTCTGTGGCCTGTGCCCAAGCGTGGAGAAGTCCCTTGGGGTCTCCTCTCTGGACCGTCACCAGCTATGGGTGGGGTATTAGCTAGCTATGTGCGCAGACTTGCCCTCTCTGCACGGACCCCACGCACCCAGACAGCACACCAGGTTCCTGATGACACTGTGTCTCTCTATGTGTCTCTGACTCTTCCCCTTACTCCCTGTCCTCTCTAGGGTGCCTTGGATGGGGCAGGTCCCATTGCTTTCTCCATTACCTCCCTCTTTGCTCACTCACGTTGAAGGAGAGGAACGCATGTGTGCTTTGAGGCTGTGCTTTGAAGCCAAAGAAGGGGTTGGAAATGTTGTGACCCTAGGGATAGCCTGATTTCAAAGGACTCCCCCTGTCTTTGTGTGTGTGTGTCTCTCTGCGTGTGTGTCTCTGCGTGTGTCTCTCTCTGTCTCTCCCTGTCTATCTCTCTGTGTGTGAGAACGCTTGCACGTGTGCATGTTTGTGAGTGTGTGTGTGTGCTCTCCTTTTGATCCTCCTGTCTCCGTCTCCCTCTCCCTGGTGCTGAGATTAAACATACCTGTCCACATACCTTTTTGTCAAATGAGTACTGGATGATGAAGTCGGGTTTTCACCTCATGCAGAAAGCACTTTCCATTCTCAGCCATCTTCCCCTCCCCGGAGACTTCTTACTGTAAATGAGACATTTGCTACTTGTGGGCTGACTTTTTGCAGAAAACATCAGTATCCCAGCTTTTCTCACATTTCAGAGATCAGAGACTTCTGCTGTTTGCAGGAAAGGAGGGGACCTGTCATCCCTTGGAGTCACTGACATCTGTGATGTACTGATGAGGGGCAGCCCTGCCATACCTCCCTGAAGCTCCTGTTTTCTTGTCTGGAATCACAGTCCATGACATATTTTTGTGACTGTGCACCGAATTGGTGCCTCAGTGGGCTCTCAAGTGCAACCTTACACAAGCCCGGTCTTCTTTCTCAGTCTCTGTTCTTGTCTGAATCTCTGTGAAATGTCCTGTGTCCTCCAGCCTGTGCCTCTAGATTCACAGTACCGTTTGCCTCGTACGGGAGAATGCTCAGCGTTAGTCCTTGCTGCTAATTCCTGGATTTCCTTTCTGCACAATGTGGGCTCTTACCCAGGTTAAGAAGATCACACATAGTGTGCATGCTTGTATTTTCAGTAGTGGGACTGCAAAGATAAGAACCCTGGTGCTTGCTGACCAGCCAGTATGGCTGGATTTGCAAGTACTGAGTTCTATGAGGAGACCCTGTCTAAAAAACTAACATGAAGAATAGATGAGGCAGACACGTCTTGTCAGCTTCTGGATTCCACACTCAGAAGGTCACAACAATGAACATGTACAGAAGATTTTTAAATGGATCCACATTTTCCCTCTTTGTTATGAGCTGTTTCTCTGTAAAAGCCATCAACAGTGTAACTCAATCCTTCTTACCTTTAAGAATGGAAAAATCTCTGGACCTCCCTTCTTCCTGCTTTTGACTCCATCTAGAGGAGGAAATAGCAATTTCAATGTGTTAATTTCTTTTCTAAGAGAAGATCATGTCTAAGGCCATTGTGTTCTACTTAGCCATGCACATGGCAGTGCAATGCTCAGAGCCTGCATGTCAGAAATATTCTTACCTGCATATTCAGCCTCTCCTCTGACTTTAACTGCCACTGCCCCTGTACGTTAAGTTCTGAGAACAAAACCCTGTCTCCTCACCTACCATTCATGGGGCTATATGTCCCATTAACGGCGTTTTCCTTGCCTACACCATCCTCTTCCAGAGGTAGAAGCCAATTATTTTTTTCATACCTTGCAAGTTAACTTGGTGTTATTTTTACTGCTCACTTTGTATACCAGCCATGGGACAAGAGAACACATGAACATTTCTGACTCTCCACACCCTCTTTTTCTCAACTCCTGAAGATTTTTCCAGATCTACAGTGTCTGTCACTTACAATTTTGGTGCCATTTTCACTTCCTATTATGAACAACTGATGCTAAGAATCTTGCCCTCTGACTACCCCTTCTCTCCTTTCTATACACACTTGATTTCCAAATAGTTTCTAAGTCCCACCAAATCTTTCACCAGTCCCTCTTCCTGTGTCTTCACACCACCGTGATCAGATTCCAACAAAACCATTTGGCTAGTTTTTTAGATATATCCCCAATCATATCAAGTCACTCACTCCTTGGAACTGACCATTAAGTTCTTACTGCCTTCTGATCCACTTACCCCTTCGTGGTCTCCTCTCTGCAAACTTACCACGCTCTTTTCTTCGCCTCATCTCAGCAGATAATTTCAATGTATGCTGCTATCATCCACCTCCAGGAAGTAGGAGCCTCTTTTGACTCCCATTTCCCACTCATCACTCGCTGCGTCTCCCTTGAATACAATTTTTCTTGGAAGGAATTTTTAAACCCATTGTATTAAAAATTCCATATATACCCACCACTTTGTTGGCTCTTTCTCAAATCATCAATGACCCTTCTCTCATTAAATTCAATATTATTTCACAGGTCTCAGCTCCCAAACTCTTCAGCTGACTGGAAATGCAACCAATCATTCTTACTTTTCTCAAACTGCCTTCACCTGGATTCAGGGACAATCCCTCCTCTAGATTTTCTGTCTACCTCAAACTGCCCCTTTTCATGCTCCTAACCTTGAAATATGAACTTAATCTGGCTTCTGTTCCCAGCTACATTCAGACACAGTGTTGCAGAACCTGGATCCTCAACATTAACTGGTAACTTTATGGGAAAGCAAAATCTTGACTGAAATAATCCTCGGTGGTGATGCCCAGCAGCTTAAATTTTCACAATCCCTTTTGTCTTTCTGATGGACTATCAGATTTAATAATTTTTGTACTAGACCATCTTAGTCGATTTCTTGGCTGTAGATACAGTCACTTGCAATTGCACTTGGCTGCCAGCAATAGCAAACTCATGAATAAAGCTTCTTTAACTATTCCACATAGAGACCTCCTAACTCTTCTGTGCCTCATCATAACATCCAATTCTGTTCTTGTCAAGGCATTCAATACCACTGAAATTGGAGTTGCTATAAATTTCCTGTTGTTTATTTATTGTCCCTTGTTCATCAGAGCAGAGGCATTTACTCTTTCATCTGCATGTTGGAGACTTAGCAGAAACACAGTCAACAAGTGCTGCCTGGTGGAATGTCTGATTTAATTGTGTACACAATAGTTACATCTCCATTGTTCCAATTCTCTCTTGGCTGAGGGAATCAAAAATGTGGGGCTGCCTCTTACCTAAAGCAATTTGACCTTTGTTTTTTTTTTTGTTTGTTTGTTTGTTTTTTTTAGCGTCCATCTCATTCACAGTAGCTCTGCAGGCCAGTCACATTCTTATATCACTCATCAAATGGTTGGAACTTTACCTCCTGCATGATGCTGCTACCCTGCCACTCCTCAGCCTTCCCTCACTGTTTCTCTAACTCATAATCCGAAATGATGCACCTGGAAGTCCCCACTTACCAGGAACTGTATGGAAGCATGGACAATTTTCAGTTGAGTTCAACCAGGCTCCAAAGAGTCTTCACACTAGATCTAGCCATCAAGGAAGTTGACCCACATCTGGTACGATGTGATCAGGGATGGCTAGGGGCGGCAGAACTGAGGCAGGGACTAAAACAACACAAATAAAGAATCAGTTCATAGACACCACAAATATGTTTTCTAATGAAATTAGATTAGAAACTCTAATTTCTATGTGCTAATATTCAGTGGCAAGCCTAGGACTCATGAGGAATAGAATATGGCTCTGGAGACCTCAGACCTCAGAGCCTCAGACACAGAGAAGCAGCAGCTAACAACATCCCACACTCCAAATAACCTAGGGGCTTGCCAATGCACTGTAGCTGGAGGCTGGGAAGAACTTAGGTCAATAGATCTCAACTTCTTTTCAGAAGGAATGGGGGATATTTTACTGAGGAGAATACAAGGGATAGAATAAAGATGCAGAGTGATGAGAATAGTGTCAGAGAAATAAGAACATCTTCACGACAGAGAAGGGACAACTACTTAGGAAACACAAGGCAAGCTATCAGTATGGCTGAGTTCTCAACGTCAACGGAAGAGGGCGCTCTACATATGTGAACAGAGACAATCAGCCTATGCTGTACTTCTCCAAGAGCAGGAAAACAAATTTCATTTCACATGGAAATGAACTAACAGGAGATGATCAAAGGTAAATATCATGCAAAGCACTAACAGGGAAGAGGAATAAGAGCAGAATAATACCCTCATAGACTCCTCATTTTAAACCACAGTAAAGTCATTAAGAGAATAACCTAAGTTGTGTGAGGTTAATGAACACACATAATCTCAGATATTCTGGAGGCTCAGTCAAGAGAACCACAAAATTTGGGCTGGTGGGAGAGATCATCAAGGGCTTTAAGCAGAAGGGATTCCTCATGATAGCTATAAAGTTTCTTTGGGCTTTTAATGAGCACCAGAAGCAACACTACATTGACTTGAAAGACCGTCCTTTCTTCCTGGGGCTGGTGAGGTACATGAATTCAGGGCCTGTGATAGCTATGGGAGGGGTTCAGTGTGGTAAAGACAGGCCGCATGATGCTGAGAGAGATCAATCCAGCTGAATCTGAGACAAGTACCATTCAAGGGAATTTCTACATTCAAGCTGGCAACAATTCAGTGACAAGTGCTGGGAAAGAGACAAGTGTACGGTTTAAGCCTGAAGAACTGATTGGCAAGTCTTGTGCCCATGGCAGGGACTATAAGTAGAGGTGGATAAACCAGACCTTTTCCTCCATTATAAATGGATCGCTGGACAGAGCTCTTCACGCCACTGGCCAGATGAAATATCTTTTCTAAAGAAAAAACATAGTCATCATTGAAGCCTTTGGAAATGTTTGGGAAGAATCCCCTCTGAAGCATTAATTATCTTAGGAAGAAAAGGGGGTGTTGACAATAGCTATATACCAAAATATTAGTTATTTTGTGTTGCACCAACAGGAGAAAGAAACACCATGAAAACAGAACCTAAGGGAGACTTTGTGATGAGTGAGCTGCAAAAAGATGGAGGAAGAAAATACATAGAACAGAGGATGGTAGGGACAAAGGAAGGAACAGTGAAGCAGTCTTGACTGAAGGGAGACAGAAAAGGAAAAAGCTATAAAACGAAATGATGTTGTCATTCTTAGCTTTCAAGAGACTGAGCTACTGAGATCCTCCAACCTGGCCAGTCTGTGTTCTTTGGGAGAAGAAAAAGAAAAGGAAATAGTAGACAGTGGGGAGAGAATAACATTTCCTAAGGAAAGTAGAACTAAAATTGTCAGGGGAAATAAGATGATTGGTAAGAAAGGGCTACAATATGGAGCTCAGAGGTAGAGCAGTTGCCTACCATGCTCCAAAGGCTCTGGATTAAATTATTGGTACCAAGGGAGGAGAATCCAATTCATGAAGGAGCAACACAAATCAGAATTATAAAATCACATGAATGGAATAATTGATTTATAAAGTAATTATAGGTGAAATTTAAGAATTTTTATTTCATAAAATAAGATTGAATTTAAAAGACCCATAAGTGATTAAACACAACACATAATGACTCAAAAGAAAGGAATCTGGAGAGATGGCTCAGTGGCTAAGAGCACGTGTTACTCTTGCAGAAGATCCAGGATTAATTTCTAGCACCCACATGGCAGCTCAAAAGCATCTGTAACTCTAGTTCTGAGGGATCCAACATCTTCTTCTGGCCTCCATAGGCATCAGGCATGCACACGAGGAAACACCTATACACATACTTTCTAAAAACTGAAACAGATGAAGAAACCAGATTGTATGTAAAACAAAATGACAAAGAGAGGAAGAAGACTTGAATGAGATGACAAAAACAGTAGACAAAAAAAAATCTATGCTTCATATTAAGATTAAAAGTAAAGTAAATGCAAAGGACAAACACGAAAATGTTTAATTCAGTGAAGTTTCCCGAGGGGTTCAAAATCACAAATGGAAAGAGAACACCATGTACCTGAGAGAACTAGCACAGACCAAGCAAAAGCAAACTGTATTATAAGGAAATTATTGAACTTTAACGAAAACAAGTCTGGCTATGTAGCCAAAAAGGGTAAGTGTATAATGGAAAGAAAATTAAAAGCAATGCTCTCTGACAGAATGAAATTTAAGAAAAAAAGGAAGAAGGGAATTGTAACGGTATAGTGTTTGTGTTTTAATAAATAAATCTTTCCTGAAGACCAAAGGCAAAGCTATTGCCACTAGAGGTCAGAGAATGGTGATACACACCTTTGATCCCAGGATTTGGGAGACAGAAACAGATGGATCTCTGTGAGTTGAAGGCCACCCTGGGCTACACAAGATCAGAGCAGAAACAAATCCAGGTCGTGGTGCACTACACTTTAATCCCAGTCCTAAGGAGTCATACACTTTTAATCCCAATACTAGAGTGAATATAAAATGGGAGGAGAGAGAGGTTTAGGCCGCTTAGTTTTGTGGTTGCCCAGCCTTGGTAGAAAGCCACTTTCTCTAGTGGCTTGGCTGCTTTGCTTTTCAGATTGAACCCCAATTTCCATCTCTGGGTTTTTATTATACATGATACAGAGAATCATAGCAAAGGTTTTAAATCCAGGCAAGTTCATCTTCAAAGTGTGAATTCAGCAAAGCCTCACGGACATGCAACAACTTGCAGAATGATGTTAGCATGACACTTCTTATGAATCTGTACAAGAATAAGCTTCAACTGAATGAAATGACTGGATGGAGATTGAGAAATTAATTGTACCTTGAATCAAGAAGTTCCAGGCTAACAAGAAAGTTTATAGTACACACCTTAGAGTAGCTCTATACAGCAAAAAGATCAAGGAATTACCAGGCATGCAAACACTATTCACACCATCCTTTAACACTGTAATGGAAGGCTATCTTTGTTATTTTTATTATGGTTGAAAATTTTATGTAAGTTATATTTTAATTGTCACATGTATTTAAAGTATATAAAGTTACTCTGTAGTCTTGAATGTGAATTGGAATCATCTCTGTAGTCTATGAAACTGCTTAATCTTTCACAGTATGCATGTGATTCCTAAAACTGAACATTACAGAAGTCTATAACAAGTGATGAACACAGAAGTAGGGAGACTCTGGAACACTCAGATTGTTCTAGAAATTATATTACCCACTTAAAAAATGTTTTTGAAAGAAGGTTTAGCAACAGTTCCCTGAGAAAAATAAAACATCTTGTCATCCCACAGGACAAAAAAAGCTCCAAAATGGCTAGCTTCTTTTTTTTCTTAGATTTATCTATTTTGTGAATATGAGTGTTTTACCTTTATGTGTGTGTGCATGCGTGTGTGTGTGTGTGTGTGTGTGTGTGTGTGTGTGTGGTACCTTTAGAGGTCAGGAAAGGGAATTGAATCCCCTAAAACTGGAGTTACAGTGAAGCCACAATGTGGCTGCTGGGAACTAAACTCAGGTCCTCTGCAAGAGTACCAATACTCTGTTTATGCTATCGCTCTAGCTCCCAACAATAGCTAAGTTCTTGTTCTGAAGTCTTGGGAAATAACCTAAAGGAGTTTCCTCATATTGTAGTAGGAGACCACTTGTTGGTTCCTGGCCACCCGGCTAGCTTAGCTCTGAAATAATCACACAGAAACTGTATTAATTAAATCACTGCTTGGCCTATTTGCTCTAGCTTCTTATTGGCTAACTCTTACATATTAATTTAACCCATCTCCATTAATCTGTGTATTGCCACGTGGCAGTGGCTTACCGGCAAAGTTTCAGCACGTCTGACTCTGATGAAGGCTCCATCGCTTCTCTCTGACTCTGCCCTTCTTCCTCCCAGCACACAGCCTAGCTTTTCCTGCCTAGCTCTGTTTCCCTGCCATAGGCTCAAAGCAGTTCTTTATTCATTAACCAATGAAAGCAACACACAGATAGAAGAACCTCCCACACCAATGCATGATCCATTTCAGTTAAATAAGAATTGCAATGTCATTAATTAAATATATAGATGCATGTAAATCTTCAAGTTCAAAATAGTAAAACTGTAGCACAAATAATAAAAACCCAAAGACACAGATTTGGGTTCAACCTGAAGACCCGAAAAGCAAGCCTGTCAACCAGTGGCTCTTACTTCTACCTCAGTCTGAAATAGCAATCCTGCCTCCACAAATCCTCAGAATGAGACTGATCTGAGAGCTGTCTCCTCCCATTTTATATTCTTCTCTAGTACTGGGATTAAGGGCATGCACCACTGTTGCCCAGCTTCTGTGGCAAACTAGTGTGGCTTCTGGGATTAAAGGTGTGTGTTACCACTGCCTGGTCTGTAAGGCTGACCAGTGGGCCTGTTTTACTTTCTGATCTTCAGGCAAGCTTTATTTTTTAAAATACAAATGAAATGTCACTACAAAAAAATGAACCTTTGGAAGTTACTAGATGATAGAAATCTGCACATTGTTTGGAAAATTAGCAAATAAATGAAAAAATCTAACTTGTAGCAATTTCTGACACTTTGGACTGTCATAACAAAATAGCATCGAATCAGATGGCCTGGAAACACCAGAAATGTATTCTTCACAGCCTGGAGACTTGAGAAGGCCAAAATCAAGGTTTCAGTAGATCTCAAGAGTGGTGCCAGTCTGCTTTCTCATAGATGACACCATATACCTATGGCCTCATGAGGTAAGGCTTGCCCTTCAGAATCTCATTTATGAGGGTTCCATCTTCAGAAGCTCCTCACTTTTTTAGACCACAGCCTCTAACACTATAACATAAGGAACTAGATTACAACAAATGAATAGTGAGTGGAGGGGCTGCAAATATTCAGAGCATAGCAGAGACCTTTGCCGTGCAAACTGTATATGGCCCAGAGCCTTTCTATAGACGTAGTTCACCCACTAAGTGAAGGTCACTTTGAATTACTATTATTGACTAGACTTTTGTCTTTGTGACAAAATGCCAGAGATAAACAACAAAGGGTGGTTGTGGTTTACAGTTTAAGTTCTTGGTTCTGTTATTGTTGGGCCTGTAGTGAGGAGGAAACATCATGAAGGCAGGAGTGTTTGGCATGGGAGGCTGCTCACCTCAAGGCAGATAGGAAGCAGAGAGAGTGGAAGATAATAGGGACCAGGTTTAACTTCCAAAGGCATGCCCTCAGTCTCAGTCTTCCTCCAGCTCTTCTCCACTTCTCAAAATGGGACTACTACCTAGAGACCGAACATTCCCCATATGAACCTATGGGGGTGTTTCACTTTCAAACCATAACAATTATCACCAGAAAAGTAGGCATCTAAGCATTAAGAATAATGGATGAGTCAGGCTTCTTGCAGATACCTGTAATCTCGATTCTTGTGAGGCAGAGGCAGGAGGAATAGAAGTTCAAGATCAGTCCTAGCATGGCAAATGTGTCACAAAATGGCTGATTTGTGTTATTCTTTGGTGTTATTTTATGTTTATTTGTGTTGTTTTATGTGTTGTATTATTATATTACTTAAATATATGTTAAGGGAAAAAAGAGGAAGAGTTAGGAGATTCTGAGGAGTTTTGCGATGAAGGGAAGAGATAAAGAAAACAGTGACTCAAAAGGGACATAAAATTTAAAACACAAAATTTTATTTAATGCAAGTTGAGTGTGAGATGGTTGTTTCCAGAAGTTAGGAAGAGCAAGGAAGAAGGCAGGGTGGAAGAGGCTGATCGGTAGCTAGCGTTAGCAAGAAGCTTTGGTGTACTACTGCACAGGAAGGTAACTGTAGATAACAATAACGTACTGTATACCTCAGAATGATAGATAAGGGCTGGAGAGATGGCTCAGTGAGTAATAAGTTTGTTTAACAAGCATATGGACCTGACTTCAGATCCCCAGCACCTGCACCAAAATCTGAGCTTGGTAGTGTGAGCCTGTAATCCTAGTGTTGGGAAGCAGAAACTGAAGGATCCTGGGGAAATGATGAATAGCCAGCCTAATCTATTTGTGAATTTTGGGTGCAGTGTAAGATTCTATCTCAAAAAATAAGGAGGACTACTATCTCTGAATAACAAAGGGTGGGATCTCCCAAGTGATAACTCCGACCTTAAATCAGAGTGTGGTGATAATCAGCCTTACAGCTTAGGGTTTGTGGAAGCAAGTGGAAAGGCTAAATCTAATCTGCAGCAGATGATGAGCAGACATGAGTGGGAGGCAATGAGTGAAGAAGCCAGGGAGCTGAAGGGACTGAGCAAGGATATAATGACAACGACTGGGTGTATAATCAGAACCTGCATAATGAACTACAGAGGGAATATGAGGAATAATGTGCAGTGAAAAGATAGTAAAACTCCTAGTTAGTGTATTGGAGGTTATGGGATGTGATCACAAGCTTGAGGAGTATGGAGAGAGCGTCAGCTGTGGTGCTAAGACTACTTTACAACCATTAGAATAACTGTCTGGACAAGGAATGTGGTAACAAGGTCATTGGAGGAATGGAAGTCAGAGAACCAATGTGCATATGGTGAAATTAAAAATTAAAATACAAGTCATAGAAAGAAGCAGAGGGAGCCAGGTGATGGTGGCGCACGCCTTTAATCCCAGCACTTGGGAGGCAGAGGCAGGCGGATCTCTGTGAGTTCGAGACCAGCCTGGTCTACAGAGCTAGTTCCAGGACAGGCTCCAAAGCCACAGAGAAACCCTGTCTCGGGAAAAAAAAAAAAGAAGCAGAGGGAACTGGAACAAAAATCAGCAAGAAATGACCTTGAGTGACTCAGGCTTTATCACAGGACACTAGCAATCACTGGGAATAGATGATATTTTGTTTCAAAACTGGGCTTTTGTTTTGCTTTTCAAGAGGAATGGAGAATAAGTTAGGTGAAAAAGTAACAGTTGTTTATACCTACAAAGCAACAGAAATCTTGAAACTATTTCGCTAAGGTTAGAGAACATCCCTTCCTCCTCCTCATCCATCCTTCTACCATGGCAGTTTCATAACTGATAATGTAAGCCTGACTCACTCAGCATTCCTTGTCTTCAGCAGGCAGATCAGGAAGGTGGACACTTTTTTAGTATCTCCATCAGGGCTCAGTCCTACCCAGCCTTCAGAAGCTTTGTTCCCTTGTCAATGGTATATAAGCTTTGGACATTACTTTACAAAGATAGTGACGTATGGGAAGGTGGGAACAGAAGATAGATAATGGGGGTGCAGGATGTGATAAAAAATATGATATACATGTGAAAATGTTATAATTATGCCCATTGCTTTGTACAATAAATGTGCTGATAAAAATCAGGGGAAAAAGAAACAGACAAATAGAAGAGTCAAGTTTGATACAAAATCACATTTTCTGACAAACATTACTGGCGTAAAGGTAAAAATCCTGGTTTTTGTTTTGTTACTTTCAGAAAAGCATCACCCTTACCCAAAATAAATCTTTAATCCTACTATATAAAGGCTTACCATTCTGGTTTCCGTTACAGGAAGTATTCCATGGTCAGTAGGATGATGCTTGCAGCATATCTTCAAAGATATGTCTACCAATCCCTGGAACTTGTCAGTGTACTACCTTACAAAGCAGAAGGGTCACTGCAACTGTAATCAACTCCACAATCTTGAGATGGGAGATTATTCTTGAGTATCCTGGTTACCAAATGTCATCACTAGGGCCTTCAAGTGGTGAAGGAGAAGGCAGGAAGTTCCACATCAGGGGAAAAAAATGTAAGCACAAAAGTAGAGATTGGCGTGATGAGGCTGTAAGGCAAGGAAAATGACAGTAAACTAGAAACAAACTAATAGGCACAAGGAACAGGTTCTCAGTCGGAGCCTCCAGAAAGAATTCTTACACCTTGAACTGTAGCCCAATAGTGCCACAGACCGGCTCAGGGGAGCCACTCAGACTGTGGGAGAAGCAGACCAATTTCTGTCTACCTCACCTCTTAAATAGTTACAGTATACAGCCACCTGTTCCCAGACCCATAAGTTTAGAACAGCCACAGGCATGTCGATTTAATCTCTTGCAAACCCCAAAGGTTTCTCAGAATCTTTCTCCCACACCAATCCTGTCTTCTGTCTGACCACCAAACTCTTCATTGTCAACATAATTGGATTTTGAATAATCTAGGAGATGTGTCTATGAGGGTATTTCCAGAGAGGTTTAACTGAAGAGAGAAGACTCTCCCTGAATGTGGCCATATCATCCCATGAGCTGGAGTTCCAGAATGACTAAAAGACGGAAACGAGTAGGAAACCAGCTGACCACCAGTGTTCATCTCTGTTTCCTGACTGGTGCAACAATGTGACTGGCAGCCATGACTTTTCCACCACCATAAACAGAATTCCTCTCAACTGCAAGACAAAATTAACCCTTCTTCCCTTAAGTGGCTCTTTGTCCTGTGAGGACCTGACTTTGCAAACTCTGATTTAAAGAAGAGGCTTCATCTTAAGCCATATATTAAGCAAGGGGCCCATCTCAGCTCCAGATATGTGCTGCCATAGCAGAATTTGAACAGTTACCCTGAAAATAGCCAATTAAGGAACTAGGAAGCAGGACCATAAAATTTGTCAAGGTTCAGATGTTCCTAGGAGGCATCCTGTCCTTGAAGATACCATGTCAGTTATTAATGGTCCTTTGTTAGGGTTTTGCACCCAAAAACTTACCAATGGTTTCAAAAATTACCTTATCCTATCCCCTTCTTACCCAACCCCAAGAAGACAGGACATGAACTCTCCTGATTATGGCGCTTCCCCTTTAAAAGTTCTACCCTCCCAGGGCTCCCTGCCATTCTTTCTGTACCCATCATGCCAGGGTGCTGGAAAGGTGTTGGTCCAAACTTGAGTTTGAATATTATTAAAAACCCTCATGTAATTTGCATCAGAAATTCGGCTCATGAATGACATTTGGGGACTAGAACCTTGGGCATAAAAGTCCCAATTTAAAAAAAAAAGAATTTTGTTGACACGCATGACTGCTCCAAAGCCTTTCAAATTTCAAACGCTTCCTTTGCCTGAAATCTTGAAGATCCCTAAGGGTCACCATGATCTGGGTTCTCTGAAGCTGTCCCCAGAAGCCCTGTTGCTTCCTGATAGCACCGTTCTGTTCCACCCCCAAACCTGTGTTAAAACTCTTCTTTGTGTTACTCATTCACTTTACAGAGTCTAGCTGAGTACCTACTCTGTGACAGGCGTCGTTTCCCCTGAAGAAAAAGGTCAAGATTTCAAACCACCACAGAATAAAAGGGTTTTCCTTATGTAGCAATGTCACCAGTCCATCTTCATCACAGAACCAGTAAATGAGAAGGGGTGGAACCAAACAGAGAGTGCTAGGTGATACCACCTCAATATTCTTCCATAGTAACTGCAGTGAGAACTCACCCTTGAAAGATGCTTAAACTAAGATTTTTTTTCCTTTTTGTTTGCACAAGCCAGTCATGCTGCCTGCTTCACTTTTACATATCCTCTACCCCTTCTACAAAGGTAGTTGTGGTACTTTGAATACGTTTGGCCCCCATTGTAGGCCCATATTTCATGCAAAATATTTGCAGCCAGGTTCATAAAGTGTTATGATTTATCCTGACAAAAGGTATGGCTATGAGACACAGGGCCTGAAAGTATATTTCTCTCCATTAATCTCTTTTCTTTACAGAGATCAGCAGTCAATGATGGGTTTGAAGCTTCTTCTCCCCAGATGCCTAAGACAGGAGCTTGCATATGACAATGCCTGTTCCAAAGACGGGAAAATTTGGGTAAAGGAAGAAGACTTTGCCCAAGCCAGGTGCGATCTATCTATCCTGTTGCAGAAGCACAGGTGTTATTAAAATTAATAAGAGAGAATGGATGGTAGGCCCATATTTCATACAAAATATTTGCAGCCAGGTTCTCTGACCATGCTTAATTTCCAAGGCAGCTGCAATCCTGCCACACCACAGGTAGCCACCTAACAAAGGCTCAGGATGTACTGTTGCTCCTTCTGTTTTGTTAGTATGTAGATCGCCTGGGGAGAGGTGTGGATTCCAAGCTGGTGACTTAAGTTGCAGGTGTTTCCAGTATTCCCACGTCCCTGGAAAGAGAATATTAATGAGTTTCCACCTTGGTTTACCTGGGGGATAAAAGGTGTTTGAATAATAAACGCGGGTGATCTTCAGGATTTGAATGAAGCCTGAGATGCCCTTCCGATATTGTTGTGTGAACTGTGTCTCATTTTTTCCCACGCCTCCGTACAGGTCGAGTTAGGGAAAACTAGTTTTTATGTTGGAGCCACGGACCCCAACACCCCATAAAATCATTTGTTTGAATGCTTGACCCATAGGGATTGGACTATTAGGAGGTATAGCCTTGTTGATGTAGGTGTAGCCTTGTTGAAGTAGGTGTGGCCTTGTTGGAGAAGGGTATAACTATGGGGGCAGGCTTTGAGATCTCATATATGCTCAAGCCATGTCCAGTGCAACAGTCTTTCCCTACTGCCTGAGGATCAAGATGTATGATTCTCAGTGCCTTCCCCAGTACCATGGCTGCCTGCATGCTACCATGTCCTGCCATGACGATAATACACAAAACCTCAGAACTGTAAGACACCCCAATTAAATGCTTTCCTTTATAAGAGTTGCTGTTGTCATAGTGTCTCTTCACAAAAACAGAAACCCTAAGACATTATTAGTGCCTCTTTGGAGTAAGTTATGCTTGCCAATAGTAGAGAGTTTAGGAGTTGGGAGGAATTCAGAGAACGGATAAGTAGAAAGTAGATCCCTTGCTTTGTACAGCACACTCTGTACATCTGTGTAGAGGTACGGCTTGGCAAAGCTTTCAGGACTGCAAACACAGGCCAGGTCTCTTTGTACACTCACTCTCACTGCCCTGAGAGTCTCACTGTTTTATGGCTAGAGCTGCAAATTGCCTTATATGGTTTTCTGAGTAACCTGCTCCCTTTGCAAGGCAAAGGACTGTGGCTTTGTACTTGCTTTAATTTTCTCAGAGGCAGACACTACCTGGCACACAGCAGGAGCTCATACAGAAATGCTTGTGGATAAGTAAAACTTGAACGGACTACACCACCCATTAGTGTTACATGTACCACAGTGCTGAGCACCAGAATAAGTATTCAGTAAGTAAGGAGTGGAGTGGTGGAATTGAACTTGTTAACTTGTTTATATTTCAACTTGACTCCAATGCAAACAATTCCAGAAGTCAAGTCTGGTAAGGAAAATATTGATTATATAACCATGCACCACTCAGCATCCTGGGAGCCCCATTGACCATTCCTGGTCACAATTCCATGCTTTCCAGAGCTCATGGGAGATTTCACAGTGCCCCTCAGACAGAGGTAGGCCATATAGGCTGGATGACAGTAGATCTTCCCACTGCTCCTTCCCATAGTGGCATTATTCTCTGAGGATGATAGATAGTGCAGAGGAGAAGTGAGAATGATGCCCAGTCCCAAAGGAAGTTCTTGGGCCACATGAACATCCATCCTAGCAGCTACGAGAAGGAAGGAGGGGAGGACAGTCTCTGTAAACACTAGGCAGTTGCTGAATTTGTTTTTGTTCCCCACTGGACTTCTCTCTCTCTCTCTCTCTCTCTCTCTCTCTCTCTCTCTCTCTCTCTCTCTCTGTGTGTGTGTGTGTGTGTGTGTGTTCATATGTTTAAGTACAGGAGCTCACAGGCATAAGTGTGGAAGTGAGAATACTATCTCAAGTGTCAGCCATTGCCTTCAACCTTGTTTGAGACAGGGTCTCTTTTCTTCCATTTTGTTCTGTCCATAAGCTTCTGGAGGTTCTCCTGTCCCCTGCCTCCCATCTTGCTGTGATGTCACTAGTGTTACAGATACATGCGAACAAGTCTGGC
>NW_024543963.1:0-64932 GCF_018167655.1 Microtus oregoni | reverse complement strand
TATATAATCTTTTAAAACTATGGTGAAATTCTTTCTGAAATTAATACTGTGTATTTTTTTTGCTAGTGTTGACAATAGAACAGCTGAAAAGCTGTTAATGGCTAAATATTTGGAATCCTATGGGTCAAAAAAGTATGATTTGCCTTATATGTTGGAGATGAATTTAACTACAAGGAAATATTTCAAATTCAATAATAAAAAACCACAACTTGCCAAAATTAAGAGGGCAAATAAAGAAGGGATCAGCAGAAAATTGTTTTAGACTTTTTTTTTATTAGAAAAGAACAAATACAGCTGACAAGGTAACTGAGAAGGTAAAGGCCCCTGACAGCTGGAGTTTGATTACCCAGGCTGACCAGGTGGAACTGTAGGAATTCCTGAAAGTGTTTTTATTCATTTATTTATTAAAAATTTCCACCTCCTCCCATCCTCCCATTTTCCTTCCCCTCCCCCTCCCCTCCCTCTCCAGTCCTAAGAGAGGGCAGAGTACCCTGCCTTGTGGGAAGTCCAAGGTCCTCCCCCCCTCCGTCCAGGACTAGGAAGGTGAGCATCCAAACAGCCTAGGCTCCCACAAAGCTAGTACATGGAGTAGAATCAAAACCCAGTGGCATTGTCCTTGGCTTCTCTCATCAGCCCTCATTGTCCACCATGTTCAGTGAGTCCGTTTTATCCCATGCTTTTTCAGTCCCAGTCCAGCTGGCCTTGGTGAGCTCCCAATAGATCAGCCCCATTGTCTCAGTGGGTGGGTATACCCCTCCTGGTCCTGACTTCCTTGCTTATGTTCTCCCTCCTTCTGCTCCTCATCTGGGCCTTGGGAGCTCCAGTGTGGGTCTCTGTCTCTATCTCCATCCATCACCAGATGAAGGTTCTATGGTGATATGCAAAATATCAGTGTGGCTATAGGATAGGGCCATTTCAGGTTCCCTATCCACTGCTGCCCAAGGACCTAGCTGGGGAAATCCCCTTGGACACCTGGGAACCCCTCTAGAGCCAAGTCTCTTGCCAACCCTAAAATGGCTCCCTTAGTTAAGATATCTTCTTCCCTGCTCCCATATCCACCCTTCCTCCATCTCAACCATCCCACTCCCCCAAGCTCTCCCAATCCTCCTCTTCTCCCTTCTCTATCCCCAATTTCCCTCCCCCCAACCCACTTTGCACCTCCATGCTCCCAACTTTTGCCCGGCAATGCTTGTCTACTTCCAATATCCAGGAGGATAAATATATGTTTTTCTTTGGGTTCACCTTCTTATTTAGCTTCGCTAGGATCACGAACTATAGGCTCAATGTCCTTTGTTTATGGCTAGAATCCACTTATGAGTGAGTACTGGGTTATCTCACTCATAAAGTGTTTTCTATTTCCATCCATTTGCACGCAAAATTCAAGATGTCATTGTTTTTATACCGCTGAGTAGAACCCTAAAGTATATATGTGCCACACCTTCTTTATCCATTCTTCTATTGAGGGGCACCTAGGTTGTTTCCAGGTTCTGGCTATTACAAATACTGCTGCTATGAACATAGTTGAACAACTGCTTTTGTAGTATGATTGGGCATCTCTTGGGTATATTCCCAAGAGTGGAATTGCTGGGTCCTGAGGTAGGTTGACTTCCAGTTTGCTGAGAAACCGCCACACTGATTTCCAAAGTTTTTGTACAAGTTTGCATTCCCACCAACAATGGATGAGTGTTCCCCTTACTCCACATCCTCTCCAGCATAGGCTATCATTGGTGTTTTTGATTTTAGCCATTCTGACAGGTGAAAGATAGTATCTCAAAGTTGTTTTGATTTGCATTTCCCTGATTGCTAAGGAGGTTGAACATGACCTTAAGTGTCTTTTGGCCATTTGAACTTCTTCTGTTGAGAATTCTCTGTTAAGTTCAGTACCCCATTTTTTAATTGGGTTAATTAGAGTTTTAATGTCTAGTTTCTTAAGTTCTTTGTAATATGAAGGGGCCTGCTTGTTGGGGTTTATGTCCTGCCCAGTTCCCCACAGCTGGCAAGCCCCAAAGAAAATCACACATAGGTCTACATAGGTTATAAAACTGATTGGCCCATTAGCTCAGTCTTCTTATTAGCTCTTGTAGCTTATATTAACCCATTGTTCTTATCTATGTTAGCCACATGGCTTGGTACCTTTCTCAGCCGGGCAGATTACATCCTGCTTCTTTAGTGGT
The DNA here is from genome assembly GCF_018167655.1 of Microtus oregoni. Taxonomy (NCBI): domain Eukaryota; kingdom Metazoa; phylum Chordata; class Mammalia; order Rodentia; family Cricetidae; genus Microtus; species Microtus oregoni. The sequence goes on along the minus strand of NW_024543963.1, from coordinate 62,758 downwards.
CTGTGCAGGAGAGTGGGAAGAGCTTCCTTCTTTCCAGAATACTCCTGTTCTCATCACCCTGCCTCTACTTCCTGTCTGGTTGACCCGCCTATACTTCCTGCCTGGCCAATCAGCATTTATTCAAAACATGATTGACAGAATACAGACAATTCTCCCACACCAGTTCTTTATATATTTTGGAGATCAGACCTTTGTCTGATGCGGGGTTGGTGGAGATCTTCTCCCATTCAATAAGTTGCCTTTTTGTCTTAGTGACAGTGTCCTTTGCTTTACAGAAGCTTCTCAGTCTCAGGAGGTCCCATTTATTCAATGAGGTCCTTAATGTCTGTGCTGCTGGGGTAATACGTAGGAAGTGGTCTCCTGTGCCCATGTGTTGTAGAGTACTTCCCACTTTCTATTCTATCAGGTTCAGTGTGGTCAGACTTATATTGAGGTCTTTAATCTATTTGGACTTGAGTTTTGTGCATGGTGATAGATAAGGATCTATTTTCACTCTTCTATAGGTTGACATCCAGTTATGCCAGCACCATTTGTTAAAGATGCTTTCTTTCTTCCATTGTATAATTTTAGCTCCTTTGTTGAAAACCAGGTGTTCATAGGTTTGTGGGTTAATATCCGGGTCTTCGATTCAATTCCATTGGTCAATATCTCTTTTTATGCCAGTACCAAGCTGTTATCATTACTGTAGCTCTGTAATAGAATTTGAAGTCAGGGATGGTAATGCCTCCGGAAGTACTTTTATTGTATAGTGTTGTTTTGGTTATCCTGTTTTTTTTCCCCATATAAAGTTGATTATTGTTTTCTCAATGTCTGTGAAGAATTTTGTTGGGATTTTGATCGTGATTGTGGTGAATTTATAGATTGCCTTTGGTAGAATTGCCATTTTTACTATGTTGATCCTCCCAATCCTAGAGCATGGGAGATCCTTCCATTTTCTGGTATCCTCTTCAATTTCTTTCTTCAAAGACTTAAATTATTGTCATATAGATCTTTCACTTCCTTGGTTAGAGTTACCTCAAGATATTTTATGCTATTTGTGGCTATTGTGAAAGGTGATGTTTCTCTCATTTCCCTCTCTGCTTCTTTGTTCGTTGTGTATAGGAAGGCAACTGATTTTTTGGAGTTGATCTTGTATCCTGCCACATTACTAAAGGTGTTTATCAGCTGTAGGAGTTCTTTGGTAGAGTTTTTGGGGTTGCTTATGTACACTATCATATCATCTGCAAATAATGAAAGTTTGACTTCTTCCTTTCCAATTTGAATCCCCTTGATCTCCTTATGTTGTCTTATTGCTATTGCTAGAACTTCAAGCACTATATTGAAGAGATATGGTGAGAGTGGACAGCCTTGTCTTGTTCCTGATTTTAGTGGTATGGCTTTGAGTTTCTCTCCATTTAATTTGATGTTAGCTGTCGGCTTGCTGTATATTACTTTTATTATATTTAGATATGAACCTTGTATCCCTAATCTCTCCAAGACTAAAAGTTGTTTTTTAATCTCTATAGGGCACTTGATAAGACACATGTACTCACAGACATAAAATAAATTTTATGTAACAAAAAGTAAAGAACAAATGCTTAAGATAGCGATCTAAGGGTCAGTTTAAAGAAACTAGAGTCAGGACCAAGAGTAAATCTAATTTATAAAGTGTCAAATGAAGAAATGTTGTGCACAAGTGAGGATATCAGAAATGTATACAAACAACACAAATGTTCCTTTAAAGAGTTGTAAAACTGGAACCGGGTGGTGGTGGTTCACACCTTTCATCCCAGCACTCAAGAGGCAGAGACAGATAGATCTCTGAGTTCTAGTCCAGCGGAATTTACAGAGCAAGTTCCAGGACAGCCAGGGGTACAAAGAGAAACTCTGTTTTGAAAAATCAAAATAGAGTTGTAAAACTGATGAACACTACTGATCAAGATAAAAGAACAAAAACTAATATCAAGAATGAAAAGAAGACACTGTATCAGGCTATGCAGACATTTAAAAAGAGAATTGAATGTTAAGTGTGGATTTTCACCAAAGCTTGAAAACTTACAAATTGCAGGTTTCTTCAGGAGACAGAACATACTAGAACTGCCACTAGATAAAATATTGTAAATAGATTTAATTTGTTAAAGATTTTCTTAAAACTAAACAAAATGGACCTAATAGGACTGGTCCTACACTTTCTGGGGAAGCTTGGTAGGACCTGGATTGCCTGCCATCAATATGCCTTTCTGTCTTTTCCACTCACAGGAGGAGAAGCCTGCTTCAGTCAGCACACATCCCTGTCTGGTCATGTTTCCTTCCAAGTTCACTGCTATGGGACTGGCTATTCTTCAGGACTGGTGCAGGTGGATGGGTGCCAATGCCCAGCGCTCCCTGCTCATCCTGGGTATCCCCGATGACTGTGAGGAAGAAGAATTCCAGGAGGCTGTGCAGGCTGCCCTCAGGCCCCTGGGCAGGTACCGAGTGCTTGGCAAGGTCTTCAGAAAAGAGATCGGGGCAAAGGTCGCTTTGGTTGAATTCGCTGACAATTTAAACCAAAGTCTGATCCCCCAACAAATACCAAATGATAGGGGGCCCTGGACTGTGATCTTCCTGCCTCGGGTCCCTGATATCGAGCTACAGGACACACTCAATTTCCCTGCTCACGGGCAAGCTTTGGAAGGGTCTTCAGGTGGGGCAGGGGCTTCAGGTAGGTCAGGGGCTACAATGGAGGAAGGAGATGTAGTTAGGGCTATGGGTGAGGCAGGAGGAGCAGCTGAGGAAGGAGCCGAGGATGAGGCAAGAGTACCTGTTGAGGAAGGAGCCGAGGGTGAGGAAGGAGGAGCAGATGTGGCTCCTCCTGCCCCCTTCCTACTGGAAGAAGGAGCTGCAGCCAAGGCAAGAGTGTCAGAAGAGGAAGAAACAGAAGGTGAGGAAGGAGCGGGTGAGGCAGGAGGAGCAGCCCAGGAAGAAGCTGCAGCTGAGTCGAGCATGCCAGATGAGGAAGGAGCAGCGGCGGATGGGGAAGGAGTTGTAGATGAGGGAGGGGCTGTGTATGAGGCAGCAGTAGTAGATGAAGCAAGCTTGTCAGATGAGGGGGCTGTGGATGGGGAAGATGATGTAGTTGAGGCAGGGGCTGCGAGAATGTCTGATGAGGAGGGAGCTGGAGGTGACATGGGGGTCGCAGGTGTTATAGGAGCTATGGGTTGGGCAGGGGCTGCAGGTGAGGTAGGAGCTGCAGGAGAAGGAGGCGTTTTAGAGGCAGGAGCAGGAGGTGATGAGGGGTCTGCAGGTGATGAGGGGTCTGCAGGTGATGAGGAGTCTGCAGGTGATGAGGGCTTTGGAGATGATGAGGGGTTTGCAGGTGATGAGGGCTCTGGGAGCGATGAGGGGTCCGCAGGGGATGAAGGCTCTGCGGATGATGGAGGGGCCGTGGGAGAAGAAGGAGCTGTAGGAGAGGATGAGGCAGGAGCAGTAGGTGAGGCAAGACTGTCAGATGAGGAGGGAGCTGCAGGTGACATGGGAGTTGCAGGCATTCTAGGAGCCGTGGGATTGGCAGGAGCCGCAGGTGAGGCAGGAGGCTCGGGTGAGGAAGGGCCCTTTGATGTGGCAGGAGGGGCACGTGGGGCTGGAGCCTGGACCCAGCAGTGGGGCCAAGCCATGCAGCCCATCCTGGAAAACATGGCCTACCAGGAGCTGAGGCACTTCTCTGGGATGGAAGAGCCCGGCTGTGGGGGTCTGTCTTTCGAGAGCTGGTTGGACCACGCCAATGACATGCTATACATGTGGCGCCACATATCCGAGACGGAACGGCGTCGGCGGCTGGTCGAGAGCTTGGGCGGCCCTGCCCTGGATCTCCTGTGTGAGCTTCTGGAAGAGAATCCAGACACCCCTGCGCAGGACTGCCTGGCTGCACTGGTGCAGGTGTTTGGCAACAAGGATCCCGTGATGACCGCGCGGATGAAGTTCCTGACTTGCTCCCAAGGGCCTCAGGAGACGCTCTTTGCCTATGTGATGCGCCTGGAAGCTCTGCTGCAGATGGCCGTGGAGAAGGGGGCCATTCAGCCTGCAATGGTGGATCAGGTGAGGGCAAGGCAGGTGCTAATGCGAGCCCGGCCCAACCATATGCTGCAGAACAACCTGAGGAGGATGCGACTGGAGAGGCGGCCACCTGGCTTTGTTGGGCTGCTCAGACTTGTTCGGGAGACTGAGGCATGGGAGGCAGCTCTGGTAGAAAATGCAGTGGTTCAAGTAGGGGAAGGGGTGGAAGTGCATGGTGGAGAGCTGGATGTGGTCCAGGCTGCCCTTATTGGTGTTGGGGGCACTGAGCCTGCTCCTGCTGTTAGAGAGGCCCTTCCAACCAGTGAAGCTGCTGGCCAGGCTGCTGCTGCTGTTCTTGAGCAAGCTGCTGAGGCTGCTGCTGATATTGATGGTGCCACAAAGGCAGGCCTTGATTCTGACGAGGCCAAGGTCTTCCCTGTCACCGACAGAGATGAAAATGTGTTGGCCCCTTCTGGCTCAGGCCAGGCAGGACCCACTGAAGGTCCAGGTGTGCCTGAGAGCTTGGCCAGTGCAGGAGAGCAAGAAGTAGAGCCTGTACCAGAGGGGTTGAAGGAAGAGTCAGAAAATGAGGATGGGGCATGGGAAGGTAGTCACCCCAAATCCTTTGGCAAATAGGTTGACAAGGTTCAAGGGCTTCCTCCTTCCTCAAGTTTTAGAGGCAGGCAAGGGAAGCCCAAGGCCCATGCTTCACCCCCAAAGTACAGCAGGGCCCAGAAAAAGTTTTACCCAACCTTAAACCAACTCTCTCCCACAAATGCCCAAGGGGTTCTGGCTACCACCAGCACCACCACCACCTCTCATTCGAGTTATCCAGGTGACCACATTTGCCACCAAGTAGAGTCAGGAGAGGTTCCCTTTCCCATGACAATGTTACCTCCAGAACTAGTCCTGACCTGTTCTGGCTTGACTTGCCTGAAACACATTGCTGAGGTCCCAGCATCACAATTAAGGATGTGGCCTGAGAATGCAACCGCTCTAGTCTGGAAGATGTGGGAAAGAGGCCATCCCAACACTTCGGTTACTTCATTCTCCCAGCACAGGCAACCCACCGCCTCCCATTTGCAGTGTCTAGGCAGGCAGGCTGCTTTCTGCCATGGGAAGTTCACTCTTATCTGTCTGCCTTATAGTGCCAGCTCTCCAGAGCGTTCACCTTCACACACTCCCCCTCATCCATTGGTTGTGTGCCAAGCCATGAAATACGTTAAACTGGACAAGTGGAAATTCTGGCCACCTGGTCAGCCACTTCCATATAGACAAGTGCAGTGAGCTGCTGTCCTAGTCAGGCCTTTCCTGTTCTTTGTGAGCTACTTAGCTGCTTTCTCAGTGTGAACCTAGGTCTGCCACTGACTGATTGTCTTCCAGATATGTGCATTATAACCTGAGCAGGTCTTTTCCGAAGGCCCCAAGTCCAGCATCATGACCCAGCTGGAAGAACAGAAGACACCAAGGGATTGACTGATGCTTATCTTGTGACTGTCACTTGATTGCTCTGCACAGGCAAAAAGACATTGGACCTGGGAGGGACTTGAACATCATGTTTTTGTTCCATTTAAGTTGTTATTCATGACCCCTATATCCTCTACTTGGTGGGAGTATTCTGCGTTTTGATATCTGATGTATACCATAATTGGCCTGTGTCAATAATAAGGCGGCCCCGCCGGGTCATCCTCCAAAGTAAATGAGTATCACCAGAGGCCATTGTCTTGATAAGATGCACATCTTGGATGTTTGAAAAGGTAGAAAACGGTGAGGGGCTCCAAGCTGCTTTCAGAGCCCCAGGAGGAGTAGTCTGGGAACTGTAGCTTCTGGTGACTATGATGTATTTCTGACGAGTGTTTTACATTTTTTCAATGGTTTCATTAAATGTTTTTCTTTAATAAATTTTTTGGATGTTTCAGCTCTATCTAACCTTTTCCTTGGGCAGTTGGGGGAAGGAATGGGTTTACAGGAGTATGAAATTTCAGCTTGGCACCCGTGGGATATATCGTTACTGAGAGGGTAAGGAGTAAGCACTTCAATAAGCGAGCTAGGGATTGTGAGAGATGATTTGTGGTTCAGTTTCACTGGTCTCATTTGGGCTTTTGAAATATTGTACCAGCCGGGCGGTGGCGGCGCACACCTTTAATCCCAGCACCCGGGAGGCAGAGGCAGGCGGATCTCTGTGAGTTCGAGGCCAGCCTGGTCTACAAGAGCTAGTTCCAGGACAGGAACCAAAGCTACAGAGAAACCCTGTCTCAAAAAACCAACAAAACAAAATATTGTACCAACCTGACATGATGACCCATGAGTAATCCTAGCACTTGTTAGACTTACAATTGTAGTCTAACCATGCAGGGACTTTCAGGACAGCCTAGGCTATAGCTACATGCAAAACCCTATTAATTTTTATTTATGCATATGTGTTCATATGCCATTTGTGCAGGTGCCTGTAGAGGCCAGAAGAGGATTTTGGATATCCTGACGTTGGAGTTTCAAGTGGCTGTGAGCTGCCCAGTGCGGGTGCTGGAAACTGAGCTATGGTCCTTTGCAAGTGCTCTTAACTGCTAGGCTGTCTCTTAAAACATGCAAAATGACTTTTGTTGATGCTGGTTTTCTTAGTTTAAGGACAGTACCACATGGAGAAGACAATACTAACCATTATACCACTTTTCACGTTTTGTTACTCTGCCAGCTGTGAGCCACACTGACTTGAGGCTTGTAGTAGACTGAATACCTCTAGCCGCTGGCCTTCATTCTTACTGACAGTGCCAAATGCCTAGGCTAGCATAGGCTGTGGGGTTCGATGTGGCTCAGGGTATAAAACAGAGAGTACCTTTCAACCCTGTGTCTTTCCTTACATCAATGTAGCCCCCAACTATGAAGTGTGAGCATTATATTCAACAATATGTCTATAGAACTGACTGTGTAAAGGCCCTGAGCAAGGAAAGAGAGGCTGTGGTGACCTGTAAATGTTTGTCATAGCATTTACTCTGTGTGCCACCAAGGCAGAATAGCCAACCGGGTAGAGTACAGGTCAGGGCCACCCCTATCTGGAGTTTTGGCCTGAATACCCTCAAATTGAGAGTTCATCCGTGGGGTCAGTTGTAGCGAGCCTATCATAATGCACTCGAAGTTGTACCTGTTGTATCTATTTTTGGAATGCTTGTTTCAGCCTTTGGAGAACGCATGGGCCAAAAAGACAGATCAATAAACAATAGCCATCAGCCCAATTAGGGAAGAGATGAGTATGGCAAGCCATGGGGACCAATTAAACCAGGTCTCATAGGGGGTCCTTGACTTAAATGAATCAATATCTTTTCTTAACTCATCTAGGGTTCTCGTGACTATCCCAGAATGGTCCACATAGAAGCAACATTCTTCTCCAAGTGACCTTCAAATTCACCCTGTTCCATAAACAGAAAGTCCAAGCCTCTCCTATTTTGTAAGGTTACTCTTGCTAAAGAATCCAAAGACTTTTGTAAATAACTTGATGCAGTCTCTGCCTTTTCTAATTATGTCCAGCCCAGTCTGCTCACATCCCCAGGAAGAACAATAGTAATCAGGAGCTGCCCCACAGTTTCTAATAGCAGAGGCAGTCCGGTTGCTTTCTGGGCATACATAAAAGGGTGTCTGCAGGAAGGCATGTCTCCTGAGGACATTAGAACACCCAGGCTCATTATGGTAAGATGCCTGAGGTAGGGTGCACCCCTGAGAACCTGAATGCCGGTCTCCCTTCCATCCCCAGAATCCAGTCTCCCACATCCCGGTTCCCTTGCGGCAAATCACAGAGGTCAAACATCAGGTCAGGCCACAATGTCCAGGGTGTCGTCATCTGAGAAGTCTGGAGGTTTAGGATCCTTCCAGTGCCAGCGCTTGACAAGATCCACGTCACCTTCTGTGGTTGGTGGGGGCTTGCTGCCTGGACCTTGGTCCCCATGAGAAGAGTTAATATGATTACTACCGGGAGGGCCATCTGAAATAGATAAACAGGCAACACTCTCCTCAAGGGTCAGTCTCCCTTGGGCAGTGGTGATTTTTCTTATCTTGTGTTTGAATTTAAGGGTTGTCCACCATAATCTCTTTCTTTCTTTATTGGTCATCTTGGTCTTCCCCATTGTCCTGAGGGGAGGGGAGAAATTTTAAGTTATGAGCAGGTAGCTATATGGGTGTTTCCCCTCTGTTTGGGAAGACACATCCATATCCTCAGCCTTGTGTCAACAAAGGATCTGGGCCCCTCCATTGGTTAGTGAGAGGATCCTTCCACCTAACCTTTAGGCAGGGCCTCATTGGTAGGGATCTCCAATGTTTCTGGAATCTATTTTATTCATCTGATTTTTGAAAATTTAAAATATTGATGGTTAGTAATGCTTTTTGCAGTTGTAGATAGGGGGAGACTTATACCCTTTTTTTGTTTCATAAGGACCTCTTTGAGATATTGGTGATGTCTTTTGACAATTGTTTGACCCTGAGGCTTGTATGGGGTCCCGGTGATATGGGATATATTCCATCTCTGGTTTTACTTATAAAACAGGGGCCGTTGTTGGTTTTGACCTGTTGTGGTAGTCCCAGTGTAGCAAAACATTGTAAAAAGTGGCTTTTGGCATGAGTTACTTTTCCCCAGAGTGGGTGGGAGCTCAGCATGCCTTAGAGTATGAGTGTATGGTCACAAACATATGTTTTAATTTGCCAATTGGAGGGTAGTGTCTGTTTGCCAGATGATAACTCTCTTGGGTTCACCCCCAGCCCTGGTAAAGGGGGAGTGCAGAGAAACTGTTGGCAATTCTTACATGTATGAACAATTCCCTTTAAATCTGTTCTAGGGATCTGGGAGTATAGGTATTTGAGTCCTCTCCAGTTGACATGAGTTAAGTCATGCATATGGGTAGCATTTTGTATGGGCAGAGCTGAGATCTCTATGAGACAGGCCCCTGAAGCTGCAGCATCCGCAGCAGCATTCCCTTGGGAAATGAGGCCAGGGAGGTTTTGGTGTCCTCTGAGATGTTGAATATATATGGGTTTTTTTTCTATCTTCCAAGAGTGATCTGAGTTGTATCATCAAGGCAGAAATAGGATTAGCATCCGTTCTGATATAGGCATAAAGTAAGTGTGGCTGGCTGTAAGTTCACCACATGAGAGCTGTCTGAATAGAGGCTGCAGGGATCTGGGACCTCTTGTAGTGCAACATATACAGCCATCCTTTCCTTATATTGAGTGCATCGCCCACAAGGGAGAATTATGGTAATCTTTGTCTTGACCCCCCCACGGGAAAACTACAAAGGTGGCCCCATTCTTCCCGCCATCTGTACAAACAGTGAATGCTTGGGGCAGGGGCCTAGAAGAAAAGACTAAGGGCACTCTCTGTAATGGTAAAAATAAAATGAGTGGCTGCAGTGGCAGAAATGCTGCAGGTCCCCAAGCAGCGACAGTGGATAGCCAGTCCCGAGAGCAGCCAGTCCTAGGCAGGGACAGCACAGTTCCCTGAGTGGCCACGAGCCACATGGTGGGTGAGAGACCTCAATGGGGCAGCCAGTCTCACAAGGAGAGACAGACAGATGGACATGCCACAAGACCATGCTACAGGCCTCCAAAGGTGGCTGGTCCTGGGCAGGGAGCCATGCGGTGGGCGAGAGACAGAGACATGGATAGGCACACCATGCAGAGTGAGGTTGGATACTTATTTAGTGGGTTGTGGAGGGGAAAGGGGAGAAGGGGAGGAGAGCAGAGAGGCAAAGACAGAGACACAGAGAGAGAAAGGAGAGACAGAAGCTGCCTCTTCAAAAGGGAGATGGAAAAAGGAGAGACTCAGGCTGCAAGCAAGAAGGAAGATCTGGAGAGGGAGTGGGCAGGGCTTGTGTCTTACAGGGACAGGACAGATCATTACACTCTCCAACGTAGTTCTTGATATAGCTTCACTAACTGGGACACCCCAAAGTGGGTGTTCAGGGTCCCCAGAAATCCTTCCAGGGTGAGGCCCAATTGAGAACAATGTCTGACCACCCCATTCTACATTCTTAGTTTTGAATAGAATTATTAATTTAGAGGGTTCTTTTCCATAATGTCTGAGGGAAGTGTCCCTGATTTTTATGATCAGATCAGCTATTTGATCGACTAGAGAGTACACTCTGGGAGTGCCCCTCAGTGTGGTGTGTACCCATTCTAGTGGTTGTAACTGCTGTACAAGGGCAGCCAGCATGGTATTTTTTCCCTAATAATATCTAGACTTGGGTTGGAATGTTAGGATTATATCTCACCAAAGAAGCCTGATGGAGCTCATTGAGGAATTCAGTGAGTCCCTGGTGGTCCAATGATCTCATAAGGTTGCCTCCCTTTTAGGAGATCATATAACACATCTAGTCCCCCAGTCTCTACAGGCAACCAGGGCCTTACCCAGTTCATTTCCCCCAGCATCTTTTTAACCCTGATAAAGTGAGAGGTTCAGGCAGGATTAATTGGGGTTCATTCACTTTGGCTTGAGTGTTAATTGGGATCCCAATATATGGAATAGGGGTACCTCTTGTATTTTGTAGGGGCTATTTTAAAGCTATGCTGTTGGAAGATATCAACAATAGAGGTTACCCAGGGAGCTAGCTCTGATTTCTCAAAATGCCCAATGATTAGATCATCTATATAAATATATAGTAAGTATTTTCTTTGTCAAAATAAGGAGAGGGGGTACTATACAAATATTGTTGGCAAAATGCCAGACTATTGGCCATCCCCTGTGGGAGAATAGCCCATTTATTTCTCTTGTCAGGTCGAGAGGAGTTAACTGTAGGAACTTTTCACATCTTCCTCATGACGAGGAATTGAGAAGAAGCAGTCATTTAGATCAATTACAGTGAGGTGAAGTTGGGAGGGGATTGTTGGGGCCCAAGATAATGCCCTTAAAGGGGTCCCTACTAGCTCCATATGAGCATTAACTGCTCATAGGTCCTGTAACAATCTCCAGGTCCCATTAAGCTTACATATCACAAACACAGGGCTGTTCCAGGGGCTCATTGAGGGCCTTATCCATCCTTCTTTAAGTTCAGGAAATGGCCACTGCTCCACCCATACCGGCTTTGCAGGTGCCCATCTAATGGGGGGGGGCTCTAGGAGCGGTGGCCTCTATTTTGGGGGATGAATCCAGGTGTCAGGGGTCTGCCTGATAACATCTTGATCAGTTTTATCATCATAGAAGGCTAGGTGGTCAGTTGTAATAACAGCATTAATTTGTTCTAACAAATCTTGTCCCAGGAGATCAGAGGCCTGATCTTTCCTTCATCTCCCTCTTGGCCCACCCAAGTGTATATTCATTTCCTCCTAGCAAGGATGGAACCCCCTTATTTGTCCCAAACCCCTCTCCCATTTTATCCTTTCCACAGTGGCTGGGGACATAAGGAGGCAGCCACTCCTCGTCACAGACAATATCTACTTTCCTTTTTGTCTTTGCCTCTGCCTGCTGTATTCCTTCCCCCTGGGACCACTCTTCAGTAAATTGCCCCCATTTTTTAAATCTTCCCCCTCGTCTGTCTCCTTTTCTCCCATTTTTTGGATTCTTCAGCCCTCTCCAGGTCTCTGACCTTTTCCTTACCTGCTGTTGGGGGAGGCAGAGCAGTGGGGTGAAAACATGCCTTAAGGCCTCTCTCCTATGGCTATCTTGCAGGCTCCAGAGCCTTACTTTCTGGAAGTTTAGGGCCCCTGTCTGAAGACAGACAAGTTCTATTATCATTGTTTAAATTGTTGCCAGTTGCGCCACTGTCACCTTCCAGATAAACTGGGAGCTTGGCTCTGACATAGGCCAAGTGTGAACTGTGTGTCAGATCTGCTGCAGAGGCAGTGGCCTTGCTCTTCAGTCACCTGGATCTGCAGTATTCTTGCGTTACCCTAGGGATTCCAAGTCTCTTTATTTGGGGTAGTCCTCTGGTGCTATACACTGAAGTGCATGTGGCACTGGGTGTTCCACATGGCCTGCTGGGGACTTATTGGGAGATGTTGGGAAGCTGAGGGCAATGCATGTCACTGAAGCATAAGGTGCATGTTTGTAGGTACATAGTGCTGATGCAGGCAGAGGGAGCAAGGAGATATTCCCAGACTATAGATAGTATTAAGCATACTGTGCCCATGGCACTAGCCTAGAGCTATTTTTCTCAATTACGTTTATGGTTTTAGGTTATGGTTGACCACAGGAGAAATAAACCAGAAACTGTTCATTTGTTTTATGCCCAGCTTGGTTCAATGTAGTCCAGAGTCATTGCAGATCACATGGAACTGCCAAACAGTCACCTCACCTGGTGTGTCATTCCCTCATCACTCCCTGGCAAATGTCCACATGCAAGGCCAAGTGCAGCTCTATGAGAAGGCTCGTCCATGGTGGGGGTTTCAGGTAGCAAGAAGCCAAGTGGCATCTGCATCCTCATCCTTTTCCTCTCCCTGCATCTAGTCCAACTGACTTCAGTTTCAGCTGTAGGCACAAAGTTGGCAGCCCCTTCCAGCAGCTACAATCCCATGACAAATCAATTGTCATCCAGATATAGAACTCTGATTTTGACTAATAAACCATAAGTGGCATACCATTCCCCTAGGGCACCTTTCTGGCACAGGGATTGCATGTTTTTGGCTCCCAAGGAATTTGCTGCCCATTTCTGCCTGGCCCCTGGCTTGACAAGGAGCGCCTGGTTCCCCTGCTCTTTTTTTTGTTCTGCCCTGGGGGCGCTCGAGAGCTGACTCCTTCGCTTAACCTTTCAGGGATGACTCAGACCACATTCTCTTTAACCTCCCAAATGGGTGAGAAAGGCCTCGGTCTATGTCTAGGTCACAGTTAAAGGAACAGTCAGAATTGCTGAGCCTGAGCAAGGTGTCTGATATCCCTGCCCACTAGTCACTTCTAGCCAGAGTTAGGAACACTGAGACATCCCCTTATTTGCACTGTCTTCAGCAACCTCCTGGGGCACCTATCAGCTGAGGACTGGTTCCCAGTGTGACTATTGCCCTTATGTCAGACATATCCTGAATCCATATTGTGACATTTTACTGACACAATCGCTATGACCCTCACAGTGGATATGATCCCAGAAGAGGTCAGGGCTCATCTTGCCCACTGATGAGCCCTTAGATAGGGTAAGCTTCCCAACCTAGACCAGTCTTCAAGATGGGGCCACAAGTACCCTGTTGCCAGGACCAGCACCTTTTGTATGATCTAACTTGGTTTGGGGACAGATGGAGCCAAGGACATGCCATGCTCATGGCCTATAATGTTATCTGCCTGCAAAAGATACCAACTTTAGAAAGGAAATTCCTTCAAGGTCTTGGGTTATTTTCCTTTTCATTTAAATAGAAAAATGATGGGCTGGCCTTGCTTCAAAGGCAACTTCAAAGAGGAAAAAAATGCTATCGAAAAGTGCTACAACTCCAAACCACAAATTAGCAGTGACCTAGCCAAGTCGTGATAAGCATGGACAAAGCAGGGGTGACCTGAGCCAACAATGGCTTCTCAGAACCGGAGCAGAAATCATTGCTCCAGAATTAAGGGTCACAGTCCCCAAAGTCACAGAAAAATGGAAAGCAAATCTTGAATTAGATTAATGAAATTGAAGGCTACAGGTCACAGGAGTAGCAGAACATCCCAAGGCAGATGTTATAAAAGTGAAAGATGATTTGAAGACACTGGTAGAAATGAGGTACCACAAACCAGCATAGGATTTATACATAAAACAGTAATCATAACTACAAAAATAATGAGGATTAGTGATGTTGAATAATTTTTTCTTAAACTTGTTGGCCACTTGATAATTTTCATTTGAGGATGGTAATTCAGATCACTTGCCAGCCATTAAATTGTTTTATGGTGTTGAGTTTCTTTTATATCTTACATGCAAGCTTTTGGTTTATTTAGAATCAGTGTGTGTACAGGGTGAGGAGTAGGGGTATAATTTCATTCTTCTACACATGGATACCCAGTTTTCCAATATCATTGATTAGACACTGTCCTTTCTTCAAAGTATGTTCTTGTTGCTTTTGTAAAAAAAATAACATAGCTAAAAATACATGCATTTATTTAGGGGTTCTCTTTTTGTTCTATTAGTCTATGAGCTCTCAATAGATCATAGTTAGAATGTATATTATAAAAATACAAAATCTGATGCGGATGGGGAGCAAGGGAAACTCTCAATCTATGTTTGTAGGTATGTAAATTATATAGCTGGTAGAGAAAGCAGCAGGGGGGTTCCTTAAACATCTACAAATAGAACGATCATGTGATACATTCATCCCACTACTGGGACGATATCCAAAGAAAAGGTACCTGCACTCACATGTTTATTGCAACATTATTCACAATAGCAAAGATACAGAATAAACTGAAGTACACATGGATGGATTAATGATGTGATAGCCAGCCTTATATTTCTATAACAAAATATTGGATATAATCATCTTAAAATGAGGACAGGCTTATTTCTTCTTACATTATTGGAGACTTTTTAGTCATGATTTGATTGGCCTTGTTGCTTTTTGGCCCATGGTGAGGCACTACATCATGCTGGAGAAAAATGCATGGTAGAGCAAGCTGCTCATGGTGCCAGGAAGCAAGGAAGATGTGCGGCATCCCACAGTGCTCTGTGCATCTATCTAGTTTGTCATTCATGTTTAAAAACAGCAATACAATCTCTTCCTCGTTAGTATAGTGGTGAGTATCCCCGCCTGTCACGCGGGAGACCGGGGTTCGATTCCCCGATGGGGAGAGCATTGTCACCTAGCCGGGCGGTGGTGGCGCACGCCTTTAATCCCAGCACTTGGGAGGCAGAGGCAGGCGGATCTCTGTGAGTTCGAGGCCAGCCTGGTCTACAAGAGCTAGTTCCAGGACAGGAACCAAAAGCTACGGAGAAACCCTGTCTCAAAAAATCAAAAAAAAAAAAAAACAGCAATACAAATTAGCAAAGGAACAAATTCTAGCCAAGTGAAAGAAATATCAGAGTAAAGAACTCAGAAATGGGAGAGTCACAGACACAGTGTTTGCCTGCTGAACTAATATTCAACAACAGGGTAATCATATGCTGACTGGTACTATAGGGCAGAGTGCAAGTGTCAAATGCCATGGAAATATAATGTAACAAAAGCCATAGGTTGAGAACTTATGCTATGGAAAAGAAGTGTATGTAGGATTTTTTTTTCACCTGTCATTCAAGACGTTTTTACTCATTGTTCCAGAACATGCAAGTAAGCATAATATTCCAAACTGTTTAACATTTACATAGTTTTATTCCTTACCTTTTAGGAACAAATACTTCTTGTAGGTCAACAATTATTTCCGTTGTGTTTAAGTTTCTTTCTGTTTACAAATGAATGAGTATAACATTTTCAAATAGACACAGTACATGTCCCCCCCCCATCTCTATGCACTCACACACAATGATCAGAGTTTATGGGCTGTAATTCAAAGAACCCTAAGCATCGCCATTTTAGTTTGTACCATTTCGTGGTCATTAGTATATTTACAAAATTCTAAGAACACCCCCATTAATGTACATGTATTTTTACCACCCAAAAAGAAATCCTCAGCTGGGCCGTGGTGGCACACGCCTTTAATCCCAGCACTCAGGAGGCAGAGGTGGGCGGATCTCTGTGAGTTCGAGACCAGCCTGGTCTACAAGAGCTAGTTCCAGGACAGGCTCCAAAGCTACAGCGAAACCCTGTCTTGAACCCCCACCCCACCCCCAAAAGAAAGAAATCCTCTTCCTTTAATAGTTCTTGCCCATGTCTCTGTCGGCAAGTCACTTTCCAATTCTTCTGGCCTCAGCCACTGGCGGCCACCCTTCTGCTCTCTGACTTTAGGATTTATCTATTCTAAAGTTTTATAGAAATGGAATCCTATATTCTTGTGTTTGACTGCACTCATTTGGTGTATTGTATAACCCTGTCGGGAGTAGTTTCACCTGCCGGTTCCTGTATCTATCTCTTTTCTGTCTTGGACATTCTGGGTTTGGGGCTCATGTTAGTGGCAGGTACTGCTTGCTGGGTGCAAGATTTGGGAGTGGATTCCACTATCTCTGGATATTCCTGTAATACACAACTGCTTCCAGTGGATACCAGCTCTCTTTCCTTTTCTTGCTACTTGTCTCATTGTGACTTCTCTCTCTACCTCAGCTATTGACTCATGAAGTAGTTGCTGTGCTCTTGTGTGCAGGCCACACACTGGAGGTGGTAGGCCCAGGCCAGGGTCAAAGGAGTATGGAGGGATGGTGGGTGGTTAGGAACTGCTGAGGGGTGAAGATATCGGGTGTTCCTGACAGACTTGCAGGGCCAAGTTGGAACCTAAGCTTGAGGAAAAGGTGGGTGTTGAGGATGAGGCTAACAATTTGAGCAATTAGGATTCTATGAGAGGAAAGGACATGGGGTTGGAAGAGAGGAAGTCATTGGACTGGAAGCAAAATGCATACAAGCATGGGCTGTTTCTCCTGTGGGCAGCCTTTTAAAGGGTTTCTTTGGCTCTACCTTATGTCTGCCTGGATGGACTAGGGCTGTCTGCCATTTTAGCTTCTTCTGTGATTGCTTCAGGTGACTTGCACAGATGACTGGGAAGAAGCTAGAGGATATGTATGGTGTGTGTATAAGGAAAGTGACAGACTCCAGTCCTATCAATCTGCCCTTGGCTTATGTGATGTGGGGGGGGGCTAGATCCATACATGTGTGTTTGTGTCTCAGTGTTTTATGTATTCATGCACATGTATACCTTCCGTATAGATAAAACCAGGATGGCAGGGAACATCCAGGAGGACAGAGGTATTGTTCACTCCTTCTTTCGTAGCTCCCAGTAAAAATGTGAGGGTGTGCTAAGCCCTGGCCACTTTCAACAGCGGCAAGAGCTTGCTCTGCTTCAGAATTTTCCGTCATAGAGAGAGAGGTTCCCCCAATTCTTGCTCTCATTTTTTCCTTCCATCCCTCCTTCACTCAGTTTGTATCACACAGGCAAACAAGAAGTCCAGAAGCCTCTTGAGGAAAACAAAGACACTGCTGGGTACAAGGTAACCCTGCGTGGCTTCCAGTTATAGCTAAGAATTATCTGGCCCTTCCTGTTCTCGGAACTGTGCTGTTTCCTAGACAACGAATTTTGTGTAATCATGGTCAAGGCAACGTACATTTCTGTTCAGAATCAAGGTCACAGTATAATACCAATTCACCATGGCAACAGCAGACTACTCATCTGACATGGGAGATGAAATTGCAATGAAAACCACATGCAGACTGCTGGCTTCCCAGAGATTTTGCACCATGAAATGGCTTGATATAAAACTGAAAATCTGAAAAAGAAAATAAAAAAAAAATCTGTGTTCATAAAAGGCAAATCCCTTGTAGTTCAATATATGGTATTTACCAGACAGAGCCAGATGTGCAGATGGTGCCATTGGTAAGCAAAATGCCACATAAAGAGCCATCTTCAGGGCTTTAATTAACTTCATAAATCCATACTGGAGCAGTTCTTTTTTTAATTTTATTTATTTATTTATTAAAGATTTCTGCCTCCTCCCCACCACTGCCTCCCATTTTCCTCCCCCCCCCGCTCCCCTCCCCCTTCCTTGTCAGCCCAAAGAGCAATCAGGGTTCCCTGCCCTGTGGGAAGTCCAAGGACCACCCACCTCCATCCAGGTCTAGTAAGGTGAGCATCCAAACTGCCTAGGCTCCCACAAAGACTGGAGCAGTTCTTGGTGTAAACAAGTCATGCACAAACTCTGAATCAGTATTAGCTCATCAACTGCTATACTCTCCATGTGACCAACTCAGCCACCTTTCTTTCCTGGGGCTCAAGTCAATAATTCTGACTAACAGGGGATCCAGAAGGAAACTGTAGTTTAATACATGATCTTGCTAATTTCATGGCCTCGAGCAAATTGTGGCTACCTAGTTCATGCCTCCTTGGTTCCCTGAGATGAGGTATGTGTGGGGGAGTATCAAGGGATCTCCAAATAGCATTCACCAACCAAAGGCAGGCTGCTTAGGAGGAAGGAGATAAGCCTGTGAGGCAAGGGCTTCATGAAGGTGAGTATCACTTTGTACTACCTCCTCTGTGTATCTCCAGTTCCCCAGCAGAGTGAGAAGCTCCTGTTGTTGACCCATAGGAGAAAAAGATGTGAAGGTTAGTTTTACATCTACCTTTCAGGTGACAGTAGGTGATAGGGCCTTGTGGGGGCATTACCAGAATAATAATCCAAAGAAGAATGGCTCCATTATGTTTGTCACTAAGTATACAGCCAAAAATCATAAAAGCAGAGATCATTTGCTGCTCAAAGGTCCATAAAATTGGCCAACATAGTCAAAAGAAACAAACACCCTAACAAGCTTTCCACTGGCCACAGTGGAAGTTGAGATTCAATCAAAGAATCCCTCCTGCCACAGAATTTCGCCTTTTGTAAGTCTTTCCAAAAACTCTCCTGTTACTCTAGGGAACCCTGACTAATACAGAGCTACATTTGTCAAGGCCTCTGTGCTGCTGGCTGGGAGAGGACAGCCCATATATAGGCCAGCTGAGTTGTGTGTGGGAAGGCAGTCACAGTGGATACAGCAGACATTTAAAAAATAATTACAAAGATTTTTTTATTGTGTTTAAACATATTTGATGGTTTGTTTTGAGACCAAGTATTACTATGTAGATTTAGCTGGCCTGGTAATCACCGTGTAGAACAGATTTCCATGAACTCAAAGGCTGCTTCTTACTCTCAATGCTGAGATTATAGAATGCACCATCACACACAGCATATTTGATAACTTTTAATTTATTTATAATTATTGTTATTACAGCTATTAAAAGAGACAAGTCTTTAAAACTGAGCAAAATAGCAATTAATATTGAAAAATGAGGTAAAAGGGCTCAGCCAGGCGGTTCAGCAGATAATAGTGCTTGACATGGAAGCTGAAGAAGCCATAAGGAGCAAGCCAGTAAGCAGTGTTCCTCTGTGGTTCCTGCCTCTGTTCCTGCTTGAGTTCCTGCCTATTCCCTCGATGATCAGCTGTGACATGGAAATGGAAGCCAAAGAAACTCCTTCCCCTCGCAAATTGCTTATTACAGCAATAGAAAGCAAACTAGACAAAACGATAAATCAGAATTTGAAAAACTCAGAAATTAAATATTACAACTTGAGAATTAGAAATGAATCCTTTATGTTTATCTTCCTATTAATCACAGTTTATTATCTTTGGGCTCTCAATGGGGCTCCTCTTGGATATCCCGTTTTTGTCCTATGTCATGGAGATCCCGCAACTTTGGAACTGCATGGTCAGCCCCTTCATGTGCTCCAGAAGACCATAGATGCTGGGACGGGATAACTCATTGCCCTGGTTCTGGACTTGGTTAGTAGCTGGGCTGGTCAGTCTAGGTTTTCCCTATTGTCACTGTGACCTGGGCAGCCTGCTCTCCAACACTGCCTCGGTTAGCTCACCCAATATAGCCTACAGCAAGGAGCTGGGCCAGTTCTCCTTTTCAGGTTCCATTTAAGTGAGATGCAGGGTCCTCTCTCCTGATTGCTGTTGCTGGGACCTAATGTTTTCCTTGGGGGAGGGGGTGAGAAGGCCTGACATCAACAAACGCAGACATTAGGAATCTGGTGAAAGGGATCAGGCAGACTCATTTATTTGACAATGGGGAAAACATATATACCCTCCCAGCACCCAGGCTTTCCGATCTGTTGTCATCACATGGTTGCCCTTCCATTGGCTAGGAACAATCAGGACCTCTAACAGTGCCTGTTGCTAGGTCCTAACACACCTTAAAATAATATTCTACAAGGTGCTGAGGTGTTCCATCTGGACGGATGAGTGTGTGCTATCCAGGGGCGGATTGTCCTGGAAGAGAGCACAAACCCCCCTCCCCCAGCTCCTTCTGCAGGGCTGTCTTTCTTACACACGACCCCCCCCCAAGCCTGCGTTTTCTGAGGGGTCCTTTGCTCAGGAACAGTTTTCTGTTCCTACACTAAGGCTACCCACTCAAAGCAGTGAGTGGCTGCCTATCGGGCAGGCCTCTAGGACCCCTGCAAGGGAGCCCGGGCACCTTCAGCATGTGCTGCAGGGTCTCCTGTGTTCTACTCAACCCTGCCCTGCCCCCCAAGTTCGCCCGTTTGTCCGCGGGTCATTGGATTACCAGGCGTCCATGTTTTGGTGCTGAGGAGTTCCATATGGACTGGAACGGTTCCTGCTTCTACACTGAGGAGATAGATACACCCAGAGAGTCAGTCACAGCAAAGACTGGACCAAGACACACCAGGCCTCTCCTGGCTTCATTTGAAGGAAGAGATGGGAAGGCGCCAATGCAAGAATTCCTCTAACAACCTGAAAGGCAACACGACATCACCAGAATCCAGGGATCCCGAAATAAGAAGAATTGTACACCCTACTCCAGAAGAATTAGAAGAAATCGACTCAAAAGTGAATTATATGAAATTAATAGAGGACCTTTAACAGGAGGTGAAAAACTGCCATAAACAATTAGAGATTACAAACAAAAAGGTAGAGGAAATGAATAAATCGCTCAAAGATACCCAAGAAAACCAAGAGAAACAAGAAAAAGCAATCAAACAGGTAAGGGAGGAGGTTCAAGACTTGAAGAATGAAATGGAAATAATGAAGAAAACACAAACCGAGGGAAGGATGGAGATAGAAAATCTGGGTAAACAAACAGAGACAAGTACTACCAACAGATTACAAGAGATAGAAGAAAGAATATCAGACACTGAAGACACCATAGAGAAAAACACATTGATCAAAGAAAACAGCAAAACCAACAAATTCTCATCACAAAACATTCAGGAAATTTGGGACACAATAAAAAGACCAAACCTAAGACTAATAGGGGTAGAAGAAGGAGAAGTACAGCTCAACGGTCCAGAAAATATATTTAATAAAATTATAGAAGAAAACTTTCCCAACCTAAAGAAAGATATTCCTTTGAAGGTTCAAGAAGCATACAGAACACCGAATAGACTGGACCAAAAATAAAAAATCTCCTCGCCATATAATAATCAAAACACAAAACATACAGAATAAAGAAAGAATATTAAGAGCTGCAAAAGAAAAAGGTCAAGTTACTTATAAAGGTAAACCTATCAGACTTACACCTGACTTCTCTATGGAAACCATGAAAGCCAGAAGGTCCTGGATAGATGTACTGCAGAAACTAAGAGACCATGGATGCAAGCCCAGACTACTATACTCAGCCAAGCTTTCGTTCACTATAAATGGAGAAAACAAAATTTTCCAGGTTAAAAACAAATTTAAACAATACGTAGCCACAAATCCAGCCTTACAGAAAGTAATAGAAGGAAAATCACGACCCAAGGAGTCCAACAATGCCCACAATAACTCAGACATCTAATGACTCTTCACCAGTACAACTCGAAGAAGGGAAACACACAAACTCTACTACCAAAAAAAGAAAAAATGACCGGAGTTAACAACCACTGGTCATTAATATCACTTAATATCAATGGACTCAATTCACCTCTAAAGAAGGACAGGCTAAGAGACTGGATACGAAAACAGGATACAACATTCTGCTGCTTACAAGAAACACACCTCAACCACAAAGACAGACATCTACTCAGAGTAAAGGGCTAAGAAAGGGTTTATCAAGCAAATGGACCTAAGAAACAAGCAGGTGTGGCCATACTAATTTCTAACAAAGTTGACATCAAACTAAAATCAATCAGAAGAGATGGAGAGGGACATTTTATACTCATAACAGGAACAATTCATCAGGATGAAGTCTCAATCCTGAATATCTATGCTCCTAATATAAAAGCACCCACTTATGTAAAAGAAACATTACTAAAACTCAAGGCAGTCATCAAACCACACACACTAGTAGTAGGAGATTTCAACACTCCTCTCTCACCAGTGGACAGGTCAATCAGACAGAAACCTAACAGAGAAATAAGAGGATTAAGGGAGGTAATGAATCAAATGGACTTAACAGACATCTATAGAATATTCCACCCAAATAGGAAAGAATATACCTTCTTCTCTGCAGCTCATGGAACCTTCTCGAAAATTGACCACATACTCGGTAACAAAGCAAACTTAAACAGTTACAAAAAATATTAGTTACCACCTGTGTCTTATCAGATCACCATGGATTAAAGTTAGAATTCAACAACAATGCTACCCCCAGAAAGCCTAAGAACTCATGGAAACTGGACAGTCAACTACTGAACCACACCTGGATCAAGGAAGAAATAAAGAAAGAAATTAAAGTCTTTCTTGAATTCAATGACTATAAAGACTCAACTTACTCAAACCTACGGGACACGATGAAAGCAGTGCTAAGAGGAAAGTTCATAGCACTAAGTGCCCACTTAAAGAAAACAGAGAAAGCACACATTGGAGACCTAACAGCCCACCTGAAAGCCAGAAAAAAAAGAAGCAAACTCACCTAGGAGGAGTAGAAGACTGGAAATAATCAAACTAAGGGCTGAAATCATCAAAATAGAAACACATAAAACAATCCAAAGAATCAATGAAACAAAAAGCTGGTTCTTGGAGAAAATCAACAAGATTGATAAACCCCTATCCAAACTAATCAAATGGCGGAGAGAGAGAATATGCAAATTAACAAGATCAGAAATGAAAAGGGAGATATAACCACAGACACAGAGGAAATTCAGAAAATCATTAGATCTTACTACAAAAGCCTATATGCCACAAAATTGGAAAATGATAAAGAAATGGACATTTTTTTTGGTACCATATACCAAAGTTAGACCAGGACCAGGTGAACAATCTAAATAGACCTGTTAGTCGTGAAGAATTAGAAGTTGTCATAAAAAACCTCCCTACCAAAAAGAGCCCAGGTCCAGACGGTTTCAATGCAGAATTCTACCAGAACTTCCAAGAAGACCTAATACCTATACTCCTTAATGTATTTCACAATATAGAAATAGTCATTGCCAAATTCCTTCTATGAAGCTACAGTTACCCTGATACCAGGGTAACTGGTTTAATTATGTAAAGATGTGATATATTTGTTTCACCTTGCCTACCTAAGACACCTGATTGGTCTAATAAAAAGCTAAATGGCCAATAAATAGACAGGAAAAGGACAGGTGGGGCTGGTAATGTTGTAGGGAGAGGCTGGTTGTTTGTCCCAGCCACCCGGCTAGCTTAGCTCCCAAAATAACCACACAGAAACTATATTAATTAAAACACTGCTTGGCCCATTAGCTCTAACTTCTCATTGGTTAACTCTTACATCTTAATTTAACCCATTTCTAGTAATCTGTGTATTGCCATGTGGCAGTGGCTTACTGGGAAAGATTTGGCACATCTGCCTCTGGTGGCTCCATGATGTCTCTCTCCTCTGCCTTTCTTCCTCCCAGCATTCAGTTCTGTCTTCCCCGCCTACCTAAGTTCTGCCCCATCAACTAGGCCAAGGCAGTTTCTTTATTTATTAACCAATGAAAACAACACACAAACAGAAGAAACTACTACACCATGGCAGGAAACGAGAATTAATAGGATAAATCTAGGCCTGGGAGGAACGAGAGAAGGAGGAGAGAATGAGGGACATGCTCGGGGCAAGAAGCCTGGCAGACACCAGACAGCCAGACACAGAGAAGCAGTGAAAGTAAGATCTACAGAAGTAAGAAAGGTAATAAATAAGCCCCAAGGCAAAGGGTAGATAAAGAGAAACAGGTTAATTTAAGTCAAAAGAGCTGGCCAGAAATGTGCCTAAGCTAGACTGACCATTGAAAACTAATGAGAGATTTCTATGTCATAATTTGGGAGCTGGTTGGTGGCCCAAAAGAAAAAGCCTGGCACATCTTGGCATTCCAGTGTGGGGCCTGTATTTCCATGTAGGGCCCGAGAAAGCTGAAAAAAGGGGAAAAAAGATACAGCTCCATTAAGAAACTCTGTTATACGACAAAGCACTTAAATAGCCTTTTTCTCACTAAGTAGGAACAAAAGGCCAAGTAAAAATGTCTGCCACACTGCAGGGTATAAACTTCCTAGAGCTAGTGCGGTTGGATGTAGTTCGTGGTCAAAGGCACCTTCAGACCCAGCCGTGAGCTTAAGGCTCAGATCTCACAGATGTAAGGAGCTCACCACAGACATGGTGGGGCGGAGCAAGCCATCAAAGCTATAGTGGAATACCCAGTGGTAGCTTAGCACTTTGTTTTGCTTATGCAGACAGAACAGGCTAGAGATATGCTTTAAAACAGGTTTAGACAGAAAAAACCTCTAAACAGTTTCCAATGTGTTTAAAAATACACACAGGCTTAAGAAAGAAAAGAAAATGGATATAGAAAGTCATAAAAAGAAATAAACAGTTTAAAAATAAAGTTTTAAAAGAAAGAGTGAAGTAATATAAAAAAGAATAAGCCATGTAAAGATGAAAAATACACAGGGAGTCTGGAACCTGAATGGTGTTGTGTTGTCTTTGAAGTTTTGAGTTCTGACGAGCAATTGACAGCTACTGGGAGGCATGGGATTATAAGAGGGACTGCTGAAACAAACCAGCCTAGATACTTTAAGAATGCCTTAACTTTAAAATGAACGTCAAAAATGTATTACTTTGGGAAACTGGTTATCCTTTTATTTTCACAGAAAATTAAGGGCTGTGGATTTGTTTAAAGTCCATAGAGTTTCATATGTGAATGAGGAAAACCCCCTAAAATACTGTCAACAGACATAAAGAATTAAATCTAGAAAAACGACAAGCTATGTGACACATACTTTAGCTGCTTAAACATGAATCATCTTTGGCTGGCTTATGTACAACACAGTCCATACTGTGTTAATGCAAATATGTATGCTACCTTTGAAAGTCTGTTGTTTTCAGAGCAAGGGGACCAGACACCAATGCAAATGGGTGGCCTAGGTGATCCTTTGCTGCAGTTTCCTCAAAGTTCTGCACCCAAAACAACTTCAAAGCAGCTGGACATGATTCAGACTCAGAGACTATTCTACCCAGGACTTGGGACAAGCCTTGAGCTTTCCCATTACACAGAGACTAGATAACAAATAAAGCTAGTTTTCTCAGAACTTGACCATTACCTTAATTTTCTCATAATTCCTAAAGATATCATAGCCCATAGACAAATAGGAAGCAGTCTAGAGAACAGAACACCCACATTCCCAAGAGGTGGGGTGGATGTTTTTTGGTTATTTGATGTTTTAAGGATATTTTTCATCATTTAATGGGGATATAAGAATATAGGATAAAAAGACAACTATTAGCTTCAGATATTTTGCATTGGTGTGGATTTTAGTATATTGAAACAAATTTAAAATTATTTTTGTTATACTGTATGTAAGTTTCTACTATTGTTTTGGGTATTGTGCTTATGCAGGTCATTTAAAAATGTAATGTATATGTAATAAATGCAGGTTAGTAAGTGATCTATAATAATCAAACTTGTAGTCATATTAGATATGTTTTCAAGGTTAAGCAGATATATTTTAGGTAGCTAGATGATTTTTAAACACTTCAAAGCTATACAGAATTTGGCATTTAATTGTTTTGTTAATATAGCACTTTTCATGACTGTAGGGTTAAGACAGCCCCTTGAAGGGGCGGGGTTTGCCTCAGGCGAATGCCTACAGATAAATGGGCACGTGGGAGGCGGCTCCGTCTCTTTTTCCTTCCTACCTCCTGTGCCACGCGGGAACTTCGGTTCTGTAAGTTCATCATTAAAGTGTAAATATTCTTTAATATCTGCATTGCATTTACGCCGATACATTTGGCGCCCTCCCCCTGGGGCTTTGCCGAGACCCGGCCCAAATCGGAGCCACTGCTCCTGGCGTTGGTCTCCCTGGGCGCGCGGAAGCAGCTGAGATTCTGAGTGACTCGATTTTCCCTGCTGCTTGCTAGAGAATCAAGCGGGACGGTAGAGCTAGCACTCCCCTGGGTTTTGAAATTGGCAGCGCCTCTGTAACAGCGAGATCAGTCTCTGTTCCCCTCCCACCTCCGCCTGCGCTCGGGTCACGTGACAGCGGCCCTGCGAGCCCCAGCACGCCGGCATCCCTCTGATTTATTCACTTTGGAGGCTTTTCTCTCTGTTCCCATTCTGGCCCAATTGCACTTATCAGTCTGGTGTCTGTTTCAATTTTGTTTTTGAGTCATTTATTTCAGACTTAGGCCACGTGGACTCAAGTGGACTCTTTCGCCACCACTGGCAGGAACCGGTCATTACAGGTAAAAGAATTTTTTCTTTTATAAATAAAATGTCTGAGAACGTGACAATTTCAGATTTCAACAGCTTTTTTGAGGGTACCATTTGGGAGATTTTACAAGAGGTGTCTATCACCCCACATCTATGGATATTTCTGGGATTCTTAATTTTCCTTAGCACTATTTGGTTTGATAATAGGAAAATGATCAAATCTCTTAAGGCAGAGGTTGAACGTTTAAAAACTATTGAGAATGACAACAATCTTCTCAAGAATCAGTTTGAAGTTCTCCAGGAAGAAAACAGATCTTTGTTTAACATGACTTGGTTAACTGAGCAAAATCTAGAAAAGGTACAGGCTGATGTTAAGGAGAAATTCATTACTATGGAAGAAGGAACAGCTGAATTAGATCGTAAGTTCCAGCAGTCCCTTTCTGTAGGAACTGAAACATTCACTGAGAGCATCAAAACTGCTGAATGTGACAATCGAATTTTGTCTAAACCTTATGACAGATTGGCGGAAAGATTATCAATACAAGAAGGCGCGGTTTATGCCATAAAAATTATGTCCAAAGATGACAAGTTATCTCTAATGGACAAATTTCATACTTTAGAATCCTCAATGAAGGCTTTGGAACATAATTCTGGACAGGAGATTCAGACATTACAAAAAGCAATGGTGAATAGAATTGAAAAGATTGAGGAATTTCTAAATTCTGATGAAGAAGAGCAAAGGGTAGAAAGGCAAATTTTAACTACATCTGTGGATAAAACCCTCAGGGACAATTTCCACAAAGCTCTACCTACAGCTCTACATGCCTTTCCAGTAATAACAACAGAAAAGGTGATTGGTTCCAGAAACCCTAGGGTCATCAAGGAAGATACATGGGAGCCTGTCCGTATGAATGATCTCAAAGAAATTAAACAGGCCATCATGACTTTTGGGATGCACGCCTCTTTTGTTAAAGAGATGCTAAAATCTTGGGCCACAACAAGCAGAGCAACCCCCTCGGACTGGCTCCAGCTGAGGTCCGCGGTCCTTGAGAGTGGGCCGCAATTAAAATGGAAATGCTTGTTCAGGCAAGAGGCTAGACTTTTAGAGCAGCAGGAAAAGGCGAAGGGAATTGACATTTCCCTAGATAAAATTCTAGGTGAAGGGCTCTTTTCCGACCCTTAGGAACAAACTAATTTTGATGAAAACATACTCTCCATGTGTACTACAGCAGCCTTAAGGGCTTGGGACAGAGTACAAGACCCAGGACAGAGAATGGAATCATTTGTCACAGTTAAACAGGGTCAGAGAGAACCCTTTAGTGACTTTTTACAAAGGTTAACTAAGGCTGTACAAATAGGGATATCTGACCCAGAAGCAAGACGTATAATAATTGAGTCTTTTGCTTACGAAAATGCAAATGTGGAATGCAAAAAGATCTTGGGGCCTTTAAAGTTCAGATCAGCGTCCTTGGAAGAATGGGTCTTGCATACACTAAATGTTGACACATTTGACTATGGCACTGAAGCATGGGTAGAAGAAGCAATTTCCAATAGTAAAAGGAGACACCAGAATACCAAATGTTTTAATTGTGGCAAACTGGGTCATATGAAAAGGAATTGTAAACAACGGATTTTCAGAAATAATAATAATGCATCTTCTAGAAATAAGAGAAATAGAAGGACTCAGCCTTCAGGTTTATGTAGAAGATGTGGAAAAGGCAGACACTGGACGAATGAATGCAGGTCTACAAGAGCTAGACAAGGCAATCTGATACAGACGGGAAACGTGAGAGGGGGGGCCTCACAGGCCCCCATGGCAAACATGGTTCAGTCATTTCCAGTTTCTGCAGAGAACATGCCTCGTCAGGACAATTAGGAAGCCACATGCCTACTGTTACAAGCACTAGTAATCAGAAAGATGAGTTACGTGTATTTTGGCAAACTTCTATAAATGATCAAAGACCTAAGCTGAGAGTGTGTGTAAATGGCATTTTTATTACTGGCCTGCTGGACACAGGTGCTGATGTAAGTATCATTACCCCAGAATCTTGGCATCCATATTGGCCTCTTCAGAATGTAAATGTTCAGCTCCTGGGAATTGGAACCCTATCTCGAGTAAGGCAGAGCATGAGATGGGTTGAATGTATAGGGCCTGAGGGACAAATAGGAAAATTAAAGCCATATATAGCCAATATTGCAATGAATTTATGGGGTCGTGACCTATTACAACAATGGAACACCCAAATTAACATTCCTGCTACTTCTACAGCCTTTATTTATGAGAATAATATTAAAAGTTATTACAAACGGAGAAAACCGGCCATTAGGGCTGTGCAAGAACAAGCAATTGATGTCCCTTCAGAGATACCAACAGCCTTGCCTCTAAAATGGTTGACTGAGAAACCAATATGGACAAAACAATGGCCTTTAGCTGAGGAAAAGTTACAGGCTTTAGAACAGCTGGTACAAGAACAATTAGATGCTGGACATATAGAAGAATCTACCAGGTCCTGGAATTCTCCTGTATTTGTGGTTAAGAAAAAATCAGGTAAATGGAGAATGGTGACAGATCTCAGGGCCATCAACAAGGTTATTCAACCTATGGGCCCTCTGCAATCTGGAATTCCTTTGCCCTCTTTATTACCAAAAGGATGGCCTCTCATAGTTACTGATTTAAAGGATTATTTTTTCACTATACCTTTGCAAAAAGAAGATAGAGAAAAATTTGCCTTCACAGTGCCTACTTATAACAATTCTCAACCTTCGAGGAGGTACCATTGGGCCGTCCTCCCCCAGGGTATGTTAAATAGCCCCTCCCTGTGCCAATATTTTGTGAACCAACCATTGCAAATAATACGCAAGAAATTTCCCAAATCTATAGTATACCATTACATGGACGAC
This sequence comes from Microtus oregoni, assembly GCF_018167655.1. Classification (NCBI taxonomy): domain Eukaryota; kingdom Metazoa; phylum Chordata; class Mammalia; order Rodentia; family Cricetidae; genus Microtus; species Microtus oregoni. Next base: position 33,722 of record NW_024543963.1, on the reverse strand, counting down.
ATATTGTTATCTGATTCAAACATAGATACCTTGAGCAGACTGTTTGAAGAAATACAGATACTGTTACCTAAATGGGGATTGCAAATTGCTCCTGAAAAGATTCAGAAGGGAGATTCTGTTAATTATTTAGGTTATAGAATAGGTTTGCAAAAAATTAAGACACAAAAGGCACAAATTCGGAGGGATCACCTACGGACTCTTAATGACTTTCAAAGACTGTTAGGAGACATTTCCAGTCTCTGACCAGCTATTGGAATAACACCTGATCTAATAATTCATTTGAACAAAACCTTGGATGGTGATAAAGATTTAAACAGTCCCAGAGAATTAACAGCTGAAGCAGAAAAGGAACTGACAATGATTGAGGAGAAATTACAACAGGCACATGTGGACAGAGTGAATCCAGAGCTCGATTGTATTCTCGTCATATTACCGTCAAAAATTTCTCCTACATGAATTTTAATGCAGAGAGATGATATTATCTTGGAATGGATCTTTTTACCACATAAACCAAGTAAGAAACTGAAAACTTATGTGGAAAAAGTCTCTGAGTTAATTATAAAAGGCAAGCTGAGACTTCATCAACTAGCAGGCATAGACCCAGCAGAAATTATAGTGCCTTTCACTGCTGATGAACTAAAGAAATTATGGGAAGATAATGAACCATGGCAAAGAGCTTGTGCTAATTTTTTGGGAGACATTAATAACAACTATCCAAAAAGCAAGCAGCTTAACTTCATAAAGAGAACTTGGATCCTTCCTCGAATCATCCGTGATGCTCCAATAACTGGAGCCCATACATTCTATACTGATGCCAATAAATCAGGTTACAAATCAGAAGACTTGGGTAAGGTGGAACAAAGTTCTTATGATTCTGTCCAGAAGGCAGAATTATATGCCATTCTTATGGTACTAAGAGATTTTAAAGAACCTATTAATATAGTTACTGATTCACAATACACAGAAAGAGTTATTTTACATATTGAAACTGCTGAATTTATACCTGATGATACAGAACTAACTTCATTGTTTATCCAGGTTCAAGATTTGATCAGGAACAGGCTCTGCCCTATGTACATAACACACATCCGATCCCATACGGGTCTGCCAGGTCCTCTAGCACAAGGTAATGCAGAAATTGATCAATTATTGATTGGTAGTGTGCTACAAGCCTCTGAATTTCATAAAAAGCATCATGTTAATAGCAAAGGTTTGAAGAAAGAGTTTTCTATTACATGGCAACAAGCTAAGGAGATTGTAAAGAAATGCCCTACCTGTTCTTTTTATAACCAAACGCCACTGCTAGCAGGGGCTAATCCAAAGGGCACCCATAGGAATGAAATCTGGCAGATGAATGTGTTCCACTTTGCAGAATTTGGCAAATTGAAGTATGTTCATCACACCATTGACACTTATTCAGGCTTTCAGTGGGCAACTGCTTTAAGTTCAGAAAAAGCTGATTCAGAAATCACTCATTTATTAGAAGTCATGGCTATCATGGGTATACCTACACAAATAAAGACAGATAATGGTCCTGCTTATGTCTCTAGGAAAATGAAACGGTTTTATGATTATTACAATATCAAGCATGTTATAGGTATAACATACAATCCTACAGGTCAAGCAATCTTAGAAAGATCAAATCGAACTATAAAGGATATGTTGAGCAAACAGAAAGGGGTGGAAAACACCCCCAGATATAGGTTACATAATGCTTTGTTAACCTTGAATTTTTTCAACGCTAATGAGAAGGGAACGACGGCTGCAGAAAGACATTGGATAATGGAAAAGTCTGCTGAACTAAATCAACCAGTTTATTTCAAGGATGTGCTGACCTCACAATGGAAGCCAGGAGATGTGCTGCGTTGGGGAAGGGGTTTTGCTCTTATCTCCACAGGTGAGGAAAAATTATGGATACCGTCAAAATTAATAAAGGTTCAGTTTGAAGAAGAGAAGTCACTTGGAAAAGATAAATAACAATTCATTCATAAGGATGACGGGCATTCTGATGGTAAGGATTACAGAAAGGTTGGGGGTAGGGTTCTTTTCTTATCTCCACAGGAAAATACTCATCTTCAAAGAATTTAAGGGACCCTGGATATTTAATTACTGATGGATGGAAAATAATTACGACCCACTGAGTATCAACAATAAAATTTTATAATCTGTAAGTATTGATTTTTTTTAATATCTATTTATATGTTTTATTGAACACTTCTTTATAAATGTGTAGAGCTGGTTTTGGAGGTGGACTATGGCTCAGTCCCTCTTCAATTCCAAGCCAGTTGATAAGAGATATTTCAGAGTTTCTGTCTCAGGTCAGGAGCCATGAAATGGGACAGAATAAGAATAATTTTATATTTGATAAACTTTCTTTGCCTTTCCTCATATCTGTGTCTTTCTTTATATGTCAGTATATGTCCTTGTTGTTAATGTTTAAATTTCCCATAACAAGCAACATATTTTCCTACAGTAATCTTTGAAGTTTCCAGGATGAAGATGGGGCCCCACAACATCAACTCAATCTGGCTTTTATGACATCATGAATTTTTTTTAAGCGCTAATATTAGACCTGTTTTTTGGTACCAACTGCAAGAGACAATTTTGAATGATGCACATTTTTGACAACACTCTGGCCGGACCTTGGGAATTTTACCATCATTTACTTTCACAGGGGCCCCTAAGAAGAACGTCGCCCCTATGTCAGCTAGAAGCAATCTGAGAGGACGACGTCCCCTCTCCCAACAGAGTTTGCCCACAGGGTTAGGGACATCTTTTAGTGGTTGGTTTAGGGTTGAGGGGATGGGGAGATATTGTATGGAATTAGGGGTATATATAAAAAAGGGGGGGGGAATAACTGGTTTGATGGGATGATTGGTATTTGTGACTTACTGTTTTTAGAAAATTATATTGGTACTGTTTCTTGTATATTGATATATTGAATATTGAATGTGAGTGTTCCTACCTCTATTTTTGTATAAGAGTATGCTTATATTGTATGGATACATCTATCATATCACAATGTACATTTCTACCTCTGCTACTATTTATGTAATAACATTGTTTACATTTTGATATGTAATGACATTGTTTACAGGTGAAGATCATTGTCTTCATATATTGCACAGTTGTTTATTCTCTTAGTTTTCAAATTAGATAGGTATTGAGAATTATATGTTTGTCATATTTATTGTTAGGTTAATCAGGTCTTTTAGATACATAGAGATTATTTTTAGTATAGATAGTATAATCTTCAGCCTCTTTGAAGAGCTGTAGAAAATGGCCTTTAATCTAACCTAGAATTCTGTGCCATCGAGACACAATTAGTCCTGGCAACACCACTCTACTCCTGAGAGAACGTTGAGCACCAAAGACACTCCACTGGGAGCTTGTCTTCTTGGCAGAACTGGCCTTTGGGTTAAGAAAAACCCATACCTCAACTACTGACTAAAATATGAAACAGGATTGTCTTATCTTGCCAAGACAGGGTAGGATAATTCTAAGAAAGTTCCTTGCATTTGATAATGGTATGTCAGTTATGTTAGGCCTTAGCCAAAGTTGGTTGACTCAACATTGCAAACGAGACTTTGGGTGATTGCCCAGGTAGTCAGTTGTCTCTGTCATTTGTTGCACATTTTGGATATCTCTCATTTGTTAAGTAATATTTATTCCATTCTCAGATCTTTGATGGAGTTGAAGATTATTTAATAGTAGTTACTCTCTACATTATTTAGACTCCTTGAGATAGAATGCCTAGCAAAACTTTTGTTCTCAATATTGTTTGTTATATTTATCATTTATTATTGTTTATAGTTATATTTGGTTTAGTTCTGTCTTATTTAGACAAAAGGGGGAGATGTAGGGTTAAGACAGCCCCTTGAGGGGGTGGGGTTTGCCTCGGGCGAATGCCTACAGATAAATGGGCGCACAGGAGGCGGTTCCGTCTCTTTTTCCTTCCTACCTCCTGTGCCATGCGGGAACTTCGGCTCTGTAAGTTTATCATTAAAGTGTAAATATTCTTTAATATCTGCATTGCATTTACGCCGATTCACATGACAGTGAGACATGTCTGCTCCCGGCAGCACTAATCTACTTCATAAAAGGATGCTGGGCATTGAAGAAACTCCATATGGAGTTCATTTTCATTTTAGAAAAGTAAGCCATTTGGGTAAGAGACTGCCCATGCCTCGATTGCTGACAGTATGCTGTCCAAACTGGACAAACAGGCATAGGAATATAACTGCCAAACTTTGCCAAGACAAGAAGAGACAGACCTTCAAATTTCCTGCTTCATAGAAGATTATGTTAGATATTCTAGGTCTGTAGGCCAAAGATTTAATGCACCAACATTGCAGAGTAATGTTGGGTGACTGTCCAGGCAGCCAGATGTCTCTGTCATTTCTATAGCTTTGAAAGTGGCTTGCACTGCATTTTCTGCTTATTCAGGTAATAATTCTACCCTTCTGGAGTCTTTTGATGGAGTTGAAGACTAGACAGATATAGTTGCAGTTTTCCTTAGTTAGGATAGAAGGTAAATTAGGTATAGAGCTTTGTACTCACCAAGATATAATAGATAATAGAGTTCTCTGAATTTTCCATATACAAATGAACTGGATATTGTAAATGTAATCTTACTTGATAACTGTTCTTATTGTATATAGTCTTACTGTGTTAAAGTTAAAACCTCTCTTACTTTCGAGACCAGCCTGGTCTACAAGAGCTAGTTCCAGGACAGGCTCCCAAACCACAGAGAAACCCTGTCTCAAAAAAAAAAAAAACCTTTCTTACTTAGATAAAAGGGAGAAATGTTGTGGAATAGTATTTTAACTGGGCAAAATGTGTTACATTTGTTTATGCTGCAGAATATTACTTTAACTGTATAAAGGTGTATTACTTTTATTTATGCTGCATTTGTTTAATGATGTAAGGATGTCTTTAATTATGTAAAGATGTATTGTATTTATTTCATCTTGCCTGCCTAAGGCACCTGCTTGGTCTAATGAAAAGCTAAGCATCCAATAGCCTGGCAGGAAAAGGATAGGCAGGACTGGCAGGGAGAGAGAATAAATAGGAAGAGAAATCTAAGCTTGAGAGGAACAATAGAAAGAGGAGCAAGAAGCCAGGTAGACACTGTAGTGATATTTTGTGACCTAACACATAAAGTGTTGTGTAGGGTTTCTGTCCTACAAGGTCTCACAGCCGTTCATTCTCAAGGAAATACACAGAGGTCTACATTAATGATAAACTGGTTGGCCTATCAGCTCAGACTTCTTATTAACTCTTATAACTTATATTAGTCCATTATTCTTGTCTGTGTTAGTCACGTGGCTTGGTATCTTTTATCATCAAGGCAGTCACATTTTGCTTGCTCTGTGTCTGGATGATGACTGCAGACTCAAAATTCCCTCTTCCTGGAATTCTCATTGTCTAGCCTCTACTTTCTGCCTGGCTACTGGCCAATCAGCATTTTATTAAACAAGTACAGGAGACAAATCTTTACAGGGTAAAACCATTGTCCCACAGCAATAAAGCTTGCTTGAACATCAGAGTGCAGACTTAAGCCACTAGTTAGTCATAGAGACCGGGCAGTGGTGGCATATACCTTTAATTCAGCACTTGGGAGACAGAGGTAGAGGGATCTCTGTGAGTTCAAGGCCATCCTGGGCTACACAAAACAGAGTTGGGAAGTGGTGGCTCATACCTTTAATCCCAGTACTTGGAAGTCACACTCCTTTAATCTCAGCACCAGGGAGGTAGAGACAGAAAGGGATATGGCTGGTCGGAGAGAGGAATATAAGGCTGGAGGAGACAGGAGTTCAGTGCATGCACTCTGAGGACTTGTAAAGACAGGATCTCCTCTTTGGTCTGTGCATTGGTAGAACTCTAGTGACTGTCCACTCTGTTTCTCTGATCCTTCAGCTTTCATCCCCTGATAGCTGACTCTGAGTTTTTATTATTAAGACCAATTAGAATTTGTGCTACAAGACACCAGTCAGATATGAACAAGTGAAAGTAAGATCTACAGAAGTAAGAAAGGTAATAAATAAGCCATGAGGCAAAAGGTAGGTAAAGAGAAACAGGTTAATTTAAGTTAAAAGAGCTGGCCAGAAATGAGCCTAAGCTGGACCAAACAGCATTCAAACCTAATGATAAGTTTCTGTGTCATCATTTACGAGCTGGTTGATGGTCCAAAAGAAAAAGCCTGGTATACATGCATTCGGGGCTGGCCCACCTATGCTACTGCTAACAGGTCAGCTCTAGTGTGCTACCCAGATGAGATGCATGACCATGGTGGGGGGTAGGGCCATTTTTCATGCCTGTGGGAGCCAGCTCTCCTGCTGCAGTATCCTGCTAGGGACAGGGACAGTTATCCCAGGGCCAGCAAGGGGTGGGGCCAGCTCAGTGTGGCTCTCTGATTTCAAAACACATGGTTCCTATGACCCCTTGTGGTAACAGGGGCCCTGGACATCAACACAGACCCCAGCTGCAGCAGGACCATGGACCCAGGCTGACCAGACCCCAGTCATCTGCATGGCCTTCAGTGGTAATAGGAGCCACAGACATCAACTCAGATCCTGGCTGCTGTAGCAACATGGAACAATAATTATTTTTAAAGTAATCTATCTCTATTTCCCTGTGTATGTGTGGGTGCATGTAGGCATATGCCTGTGGAAGTTAAAAAAGGGCATCAGATCTTCTGGAATTGTGGTTACTGGTGATTACAAACTGTGAACTGCCTAATGGAGGTGCTGGGAACTAAACTTAGATCCTCTGGAAGAACAGGAATCATTCAAACACTGTTAATAAAACAGAAGGAAAAGATCCCAAGAGATCCACTCATTCCCATACTCAGGAATCCCATATAACACTAAACTAGAGGCCAGGTGGTGGTGGCACACGCCTTTAATCCCAGCACTCAGGAGGCAGAGGCAGGTGGATCTTTGTGAGTTGGAGGCCAGGCTGGTCTACAAGAGCTAGTTCCAGGACAGGCTCCAAAGATACAGAGAAACCCTGTCTCAAAAAAAAAAAACCCTACTAAACTAGAAGCTAAAAATGTTTTTTTTATTTCTATTTCTCTTTCTCTTTCTCTCTCTCTCTCTCTCTCTCTCTCTCTCTCTCATTCTCGTGTGCACATACGTGTACATGCAAAAGCAAATGCAGAAGTCAGAGAGCAATTTTTGTAAATTGGTTTTCTTTCACTCTGTGGGTCCTGGGGAATAGATCTCAGGTAGTCAGGTTAGGTAGCAAGTGCCTTTACCTACTGAGCTATTTTGCTGGCTCAGCAGTAATTATTTAATGTGGTCAAATAGTCAGTCAGTATTTAAATTATCTGTTGTTTACATTATTTATAGTTTGTTAGGATCAGAAGCCACTGATGTTTGCAAGTATCCTAATTTACGGGTTTTCCTTCTTTCTCTGTTCTCTTCCTTTGCAATTTATTTGGCAAAAATGTGACTTACACGGTGAATGTTGGGAAGTTGATGGTCCCAGTCCTATTAGATAGTTCAACAATTTTCTACGAACTTCCCATTTCTTGTAAATTATTTGGTAGATCCAGAGAATCAACTTTAGTAAAGCTATTTTATTCATATTAGTCAAAGATTTTAAATATCTTCCTCAGCCAATTTCTAAAACAAATGAACTGGCACAATTAACAAACAAAACATCAGTAAGGATATGATCTGAATCACAGTTGGTATCCTGTGCTAATGGACATCTATGAAAATCACATTGAAGTGCACAATGAAGTCTCTGAAGGCATACATGAAACATTAAAAAACCAACCACCAACCAAATACGGTAACCTAAAGCACGCCTTAGCATGTTTCAGAGGATTAAAGTCATTCAGAACATTGTGTCTCATGGTTTGAAACCCATGAGAAAGGTGAAACAAACAGAGAAGGCTCTAATATTTGGAACCTGGCCAGGCATTCAGAGTAAGGCCATGTTGTTTTTCTATCGAATCTCACTGTTCTCACCAAAGCCAACCTCAGACAAGGTTACCATGAGACCATGAGAAAATGAGGCAAAATAAGACCGTTTTGTAATTTTGTCTAAGCGCAGATAAAAAGCAAGGTCAGTTGTGTAATCTGGAAAATACCATCCTCCTGCCTGTCTGCCTGCCTGATATGAGGGACTCCTGCTACTTTGCCAGCCACAGCTGTGGCAACTATAGCATGCCTGCTATAGAGAGAAGAGATATTAGGACATCCACTCATCAGGCCCTAGTTTCCCTGAACTTAACCCCAGATCACCTATCCAAAGTTCAAATCTTCTAATAAGCTCTTAACACATTCTTTCTGAGATGCTCCATTGGTCCCATGGTATATGTACTTACTGACTATGAAGATTAAGAATTTTGCATTCACAAACAGACATGGTCCTGTGAGGTTTTGGCAAAAGAAAAGGGTCACCATAAAAAAAAGGATAGCTAGAAAACCTCCATGCGGTAGTTTGAATGACAATATTCATAGGCATTTGAACACTTGGTCTCTGGTTGGTAGTGTTGTCTTGCAGAGGCCTAGGAGGTATGGCCTTGCATAAAAGTCCCCAAATGAGTAGAAAGTTGATTATATTCTTAGGCAGAAAAATTTAACTTGATAAAAATGGGGTATTTTTGACAACAATCTATAAATTACATATATAATTTTTATTCATCTTATATATGTTAGTTCTAATATGTAATGTGTTTTGATCATATTCACTCCTCCCCAACTCTTCCCCATCTAGCCAACTGCGTGTCCTTTTTCTGTTATTTGTCTATCAAGTCCAACTTGTGTTGCCCATATACTCTTTGATATATGGGCTTCGATTATAGCATGATCAACTTACCAGGGGCCACACTCTTAAAGAAAACTTACTTGCTGGGCAGTGGTGGTGCACGCTTTTAACCCCAGCATTCAGGAGGCAGAGACAGGCAGATCTCCATGAGTTTGAGGCCAGCCTGGTCTACAAGAGCTAGTTCCAGGATAGCCAGGGCTACACAGAGAAACCCTGTCTTGAAAAAAAAAACAAAGGGGGAAAAAAAAGAAAACTGACTATCCATCTCCCAGCAGGTATCAATTGCTAATAACTCCTCAGTTAGGGGTGGGACTTCATGCCCAACTTTTCCCACTCTTTGTTGGGACTCGCCAGGTTTTCAAACATAATAAATTTACATTTATGAAAACAATTTTATAATAGTACATGAATACACTGGCAGAACAGTAAAAGAAAATCAAAAATCTGAAAAATACCAAAATACAAATCACCTATTTATTATATAATAAAATGTTGCTTCAGTTCCCTGGGAGAAAATAAATTATTCAAGAATTGGTGGCTATCTGAGAAAAAGACAACTTTACAATTCTTTTCATGACTTACAGCCCACTAAACCTTGGACAGGCCAAATTTAAAGATAAAACAAATGCTATAAAAGTACTTAAAGAAACTATGGGGAATTAAAAATATTGTGTTTAGAATATAGCATAGCTCTTAGAAGTCAAAACTCCAATTCCTATCAGTTCAGTGCAAAAGAAAGAAAGACACTGTAGTAAGGAGCTGCGAGCCGCTTCCCGCCACCCAGCTCCCAGCCACCGGCTAGCTTAGCCCCAGAATAATTACACGGAAACTGTATTCTTTTAAACACTGCTTGGCCCATTAGCTCTAGCCTCTTACTGGCTAACTCTCATATCTTGATTAACCCATTTCTAATAATGCGAGGTGGTGGCTTACCAGGAAAGATCTTAACCTGCGTCCATCTCGGAGAGGAGAGCTATGACGTCTGCCTCACTTCCCTTCTTCCCAGCATTCTGTTCTGTTTACTCCACCTACCTAATTTTCTGTCCTATGAAAGGGCCAAGGCAGTTTCTTTCTTTTTTTAAAAAATATTTATTTATTATGTATACAATATTCTGTCTGTGTGTATGCTCGCAGGCCAGAAGAGGGCACCAGACCCCATTACAGATGGTTGTGAGCCACCATGTGGTTGCTGGGACTTGAACTCAGGACCTTTGGAAGAGGACGCAATGCTCTTAACCTCTGAGCCATCTCTCCAGCCCCCCAAGGCAGTTTCTTTATTAACCAATGAAAGTAACACATAGACAGATGACCCTCCTCCATCATTTTCCCTTTTTCTGTTTAAACAAAAAAGGATTTAACTTTAACATAGTAAAATTACATATAACAAAACAGTTATCAAGCAAGAATTACAGTTACAATATTTATATCTATTTTATCTTTTATCATAACTAAGGAAAACTGTAACTATCTATTCATTCTTCAACTCCATCAAAGACTCCAGAAGGATATAATATTACCTATGTAAACAAGAAATAAGCAATTTCCAAAACTCTAGAAATGACAGAAACATCTCACTGCCTGGATAGTCACCCAAAGTTCTTTTGTACCATTGGGGCATCCATCTTCAACCTTCAGGCCCATAGTATCCAGCAGACATTTCCATGAAGCAGGAAAATTCAAAGGCAGTTCAGTCACTTTCTGCTGTGTCCTGCAGAATGTCTTGCAGACTCTTTCATGAATCAGGAACCCCAAAAGACCATCTTACCTTTAGGCAAGTTCAGCAGTCCTCTCTCTGCGGGTTCTCTTGTCCAGTTTATGCATCAGTCCAGGCAAGAGCAGTTTCTTGCCCAAATGGCTATCAAACTCCATAAGGAGCCTCTTCGATGCCCATCTTCCTCTTGAAGTAGATTGGTGCTGCCAGGAGCAGACGTGTCTCATTGTCATGAAAAGTCCTAAGTTATTAAAACATTTAAAATGCCATGTTCTGTAGTCTTTGAAAGATATGAAGAATGCCTATCTAACTGAAATATATCTCTACATATCTAGAAAATCTAACATGACTACAAACTTGACTATTATTGATTATCCATTAACAACCTATATTTCTTAATTATATATTACATTTTTAAATGAACTACACAATCACAATACCTTAATCAAGAGCAGAAATACATATACATATAACAAAATTGACCTTAAAATCCATACCAATGCAAATTATTCATATCTATATCATATCCCCCTTGAAATGTAAAAGAACATTTATAAACAATATTTGGGAATATGGGCACAGTCTTTTCTCTCCAAAACTGCTTCATGCTGTATGGGGATGCTGTTATTTAGGTCTTTCATGATATAACGTGTGTGCCAGGGTCATCTCAGTTGGCAGTTGAGTGAAGCAATTTTTTGAGGGTGTTCACAGCAACCTTTCAGGAGGGCGTGGTCCATCATACCATATTGGGATAGACACAATCCACAGGATCTCATCCTCTGTTGAAACAAAAGAAGACCCTCTCCAAAGCATCATATCCTTAGACCCAAATTCTGAAAACATACCCTCATTATATCTATTCTGGTTCCACTTGGCAGCCCATATAATGAAATGTCTCTCTGTACTTAGCTCCTTTACAGTCAAAAATTTTAAAGAAAACACAATGCACATAATCCAGACTCTCTGTGAATTTTCCATTTTTATGTGGCTTATTTTTACTCTATCACTTTATTCTGTCTCTTTAAAGTCTTTACCCCTTTTTTAAATCATTAACTTTATCCTCCTATATTCTTTTTCTTTTCTCTCTCAAGCCTATGTACACTCATCCAACACTGTGACCCATTTAGAGGTCTTCTATGTCTGAATCTGTCCTATTGTGTATCTGTAATTCTTTTCTGTCCAGGAGCATTTCATAAAACATTAAGCACTTCTTAAAAACTTAAGTTGCGCCATGTAAAGGCAATACAGTATGGTACCGCCTGTTTCCTGCCCAGTCTAAACCTTAACTGCACTGTTATTATGGTAATTACGGTAGTTCCTGCCTGAGGTCAGCACAGTTCAGCATGGAGCAGTCACTCCTGCCTCAGAGCCCTTTGGTGCCCCTGAGCCGCGCACAGTTCCAGGCACACAACAAGTCCACATTGCCATCAAGCAAGTCGTAGCAGTTTAACTCTGAGAATGAGTTTTTAATCTGAGTTACATCCAAATCTGCCATGCCGACTGCTGCGAAGCCTGGAAACATCTCTCTGTATGGTGGCAGAAATCCACCATGCTCTCCCGCCTGCCTAAGCCTGATTCTGCCGTCTTCCCAGGCAGGGAGCGCCGAGCCATGGCATAGTCTCAGAGTACTTTCTTCCTGATCCAGAGCGGGAACACAAACATCCAGTCTCATAAAAGCCATTGAAATGCTTTAAAGCCAGAGTTTGCACTGGCGGCACAGCCCTAGGAAGCCGCGTTTTAAAATGACCCCGCGGCTTCTTTTCTGCCGCTATTGCTAAAACAGGAAATCTCTCCACAGCACGGCACATCCTAGCAAACAATAAAACATGGCAGCGGCTAGTGAGATGGCTCAGTGGATAAAGACGCTTGCTGCCAATTGCTGACCAAAGTTCTATTTCTGGTGGAAAGAGAGAATCACCTGTGACCTCCAAATGTGTGTGGTGATATTTATATGCACTTTCATACCAATGTGAACACACTAAAACTGGGTGGTGATATTTATATGCACTTTCATACCAATGTGAACACACTAAAACTGTGGGTGGTGATATTTATATGCACTTTCATACCAATGTGAACACACTAAAATTGGGTGGTGATATTTATATGCACTTTCATACCAATGTGAACACACTAAAACTGTGGGTGGTGAAGTTTGTATGCACTTCCAAACCAATGTGAACACACTAAAAAAGTAAACAAATGTAAAAAAAAGTCTTTTCAAAGCATAGCACGAATCTTCTGGGTCAATGGAGGAGGGCTCATTGGATCCCTTACCTTCGAGAATCTGACACCATTTGCCAATTCCAAGCAGGTTGACAGCCCTCTACCTGTCCCCTGGAAGGGACAAGAAACAGGGAGGGCTTGGTTTTCCTGTCTCAGAACGTTTCCAGACCCCAGCCCCTCACTCCAGCCCTTGATCCTACTCAGTTTTATCCAGCTCTATCTCTGACATACTTGGTGTAATGATTTATATTGGCAGCTTCACAGGATGCAGAATTAATTGCCTAGGAGACAAACTTTTGGGCATAGCTATAAGGGATTACCTTATTTTAGGTTAGTATTTGGGCATGTTTGTGAGGGAGTTTCTAGATTGGGTTAATTGAGGTGGAAAAATCCACCCTAACTATGGGTTGCACCATTCCCTGGACTGGGAGGCAGGACTGCATTAGAAGGAGTAAGCTAGCTGAGCACCTCTGTACTGTCCCTGCCATGATGGATTGTATCCTTGAACTTTGAGTCAAAATAAACCCTTTCTACCGTAAATTGATTTTATTGGGGTATTTTTTTTCACAGCAATGAGACAAGTAACCAAAACACTTGGACTCCACCTCTCTGAGCTTCACCGCAAAGGAACGAGCTTCCATAGATCCACTTGCCTGAAAGGCGGAGAAACAGGCCACAGGCAGAGGGGCCCTTGTATAATGGGAGGATGAGGTTCACTCTGCCACTCTCTCTGTGCCTACCTGGACGTGCTGCAGAATCCTGTGGGCACACCAGTCCCCTAGTTCTGCGTACTTGCTGGTCAGTGCCTCATCTTCCTCCCCAAGCTGCTCCACCAGGCTGAGCAGCATCATAGGCACCGCCATGGGCTCTGTGACTGGGGTCCCCGAGAGCTAAGGCTGCAAGCCTTGTCCCATCTGTCTCCCCCAGGAAGGAGCCAGAAATTAACCTTCAGTGGAGGAGGGAGGGTTGTATCCTTTTGTGCTCTCCGAGGACATCTGCTTTCTCTGCTGCTAAGCAAGCACAGCCTTATAGCCAAGCACCAGGGGTCAGGTAGATGCATTCCGCCCTGCCTGGGAGTGGCTTTTGGGTATAGGTTGCTCATAATCAGTTTGGTCTTGTTTTGGTAACACAAAGGACCTTGGAAGCAGGGGGTACCTCTCCCAGTTGGGTACAGGACAACAATGTGGTATGGGAGGTAGGACTAAGATTAAAAGACTTCTGGGTGGGAGATAACCCATAGTCAGGATGACAATATAGAACAGGAGAAGTAGGCATTGCCAGAAGGCTCTAGACTGTGGACCAGGAAGCAGGAGCTCCAGATTCTGCAGAACTGACAATTCAGAAAGAATTTATACTTCTGGGCGAAACTGGCGTGTGTGGGACAGAGGACAGGGATGGATGGAGAAGCAGTATCAGAACTCCCTCCCATACATGATGTAGCTGAGCCCTTAGAAGTGCTGGAGTGATGACCTTTTAGAACCAGCTCCTTGGAGTCCATGATGGCCTGCTGCTCAGCAAGCAACTGTGACATTTGGTTGGGGACCAACCAGCTTGATAGGATTTCCACATCTGACAACTGATTTCACCTTGGTTCAGTAAGAGTGGTCCTGCCTGGGATAGGCACGGACAGAAGCAGGGATGTCAATGAAGCTAATCTGACAGAGAGGGAGGGACAAGGTCGGGATGGGTCTGAAGTGTAAATTGTGCCCACTAAAGTATATAAATCCTAAGAACTTAAGTGAGCACTCATCTTGTGATATTTTGTCTACACCCTTCCTTGCCCCTGACTCTCTTACAAGGACCATGCCATGTGCTTTGGTGTTTCTGGGGTTGAGCATGCAGCAGGTGCTCAATAAACACATATTGCATACAGGTCAGAAAAAAAGATGAGAAATGAGGAAGTACAGGAATATTTCTGGTACATATTGCCCAAAAAGTCTGGAATCATGTTATTGTGTGGTATTGCACTTCGCCTTTTAGACAGGGTCTTGTCCTAGAGATGAGACTGGCCTGAACTTTACATCCTTCTGCCTCCACCTCTTGAGTGCTGGGATTACAGGTATGCACCACTACTGGCTCAATGTGGCTACCCTCTATGCAAATGCATTTCCAGTGTATGCCTAACTATTGGAAGGCCTGGGGGTGGAGCAGACAGAGACACAGTTCCACAGTCTTCAGGAAAATGTGCCAGGAGACATTGGGGGAGAGGAGTTCAATGTAGTAAGCATCAAAGCAGAAGTCACTCTATGAGCCAGTTGTCTCTGCTTGGCAGGCCTCCAGCTCCAAGTGGGCCAAGGCAGATGGTGTGATGGGAATCTGGAATAGAAGGAAGAGGGCAGTGCCTATACCAGCCATGGCAAGGGGGAACTGCTTAGGAGGCTTCATATATTATCTCCATGATATTTGGATATTTGAATGTTCCACCAAAGAGAGCCCAAAACCCCACATCCTTGTTTCCTCCGATGCCCTTGGTTTTGTTCTGCAGAAGCTGGTGATGGAGAGGCTGTCAGGTTTTGCAAGGCAGGAACACTAGGAGAGAGGGGGATTCTAGGCTGTGCCCTTCCTCTCCGTACCCAATTGCAAACCCAGGCTTAGCTTATCCGAATGATCTGTGGTTTTGTCTCATGCCAACTCAAGCTTGCTAGAACCATGCTTGTACACACTTAAGGAAAAAATATGAAATCACTAGTAACATACAAAACCAGGATAGCAAATGACAGGTTCATTCCTCACAACTAGTTTGTGAGCAGAGATAGTTAAGCTGGGGTTGCGGTAGGTGCACTGGGAAACAGCTGCTTGTCAGGTAGGCGTTATGTCATTCCTGCCCAAATCTATAACAATCGATGCCTGTGCTGATGACATCCTAGAAGAAAGATGGCATATCTGGTTCCTCGCCAGAATCCAGGGAAAACAGAACCTATTTGCCACCTCATTCCCGGTCTTCAGTTGAGCAAGTCAAAGTCTGGACTTACCTAGCACTTTCATCTCAGACTCAGAGCTGGGGAGCCTACACTGAGATGGAGAAAATGATGTTTCTGTCAAGAGCCAACTCATGGCTATAAGCAAACCTCCCTCCCCTACCATAGCACTGCCTGTTCCCCTCCAGGTGTTCAGTAAGAGCCAAGATTACCAAACCCAGCAGTGAGCAAGCTGGCAGCTGAGCTGGATACTAGGCGGGTGATTCTCTATGCGAACTATCTCATGGTGAAGACAATGGAAAGCGCTGGACAAAATGAGTCAAGGAAGACCTATGCCATTTAACATATATTTATTGAAATCTACCAGATGAAAGGCACTGTGCTAGATTTGGTAGGGGATTAGACATGAAGGACCGCCCCTGTCTTCTAAGAGCTCACAATCTACTAGTTTGGGGAAGGCTGAGAAAAGGGGATGGGAAGCTAAGTCCACAAACAGCTCTAGTGCAAGGCTGATTATAGACAGTGCCATAAAGCAGACAAGATAATAAGACTGGGGAAGAACAAGAATGCCAAAAACTGAATACAAACTGGAGGGACACACTACTATTCTCAGAGATACACAAGTAGCATTGAGGATCAAGTTCAAAGATACCATTTCTATTTTGAAATTAAGTATCCAAAGCAACAATGCCAACTACAGAATGTAAGTACACTAGGAATAGAGGTGTCATCAATCCCCTAATCTAGCGGTTTTGCTGGAAATAGTAAAACACTTCCAAAATAGAGTAGAACAGGTTCCAGTGAGCTCGTCTTATGAGCCAAATGCTGTTCAGAAAAGGAACTATACTCATACAGAAGATCATGGGTTAATCCCAGAGACTGACTAAAAGGCATAGAGCTCCACCCATCTTAGTGAACAGAAAACAGTTCCACATTTAAGCAGGTGTGCATGTCAATCAACTGGGATTTAGGCCAGGAATGCCGGGTGGGTAGAATGTGAGGAAAGTCAGCAATGCAAGTCTTCTCAGCCCAATTGGCTCTTGTGTAATTTCAAAAAGCACAGACCCACTCAAGCTGGCTGAAGGCGAGGAGGAGGAAGTCTATGGTAAGGACACACTAGACTGATGCAGGCAGCTGCCAGTAATGAAGAACCTAGAGCTAGGCCTCCCTTAGGGTGGAACCCAAGTAGCTGTGAGAAGGAGAGCAGGAACATGTAGCTCTCCACTATGGTTCTACTCACAGGGGCAACTCTTTGAAGTACCTTGTGCCTTCCTCCATGGTCCAATACCAACCAGAGACTTCAGTTTCCTCTTTTGCATTTCACAGTACTAAAAGGAGAAATCTATCTTCTCCAATTAGGTCTGACTGCTAAGGTTGCTGCCTTTGGGTCAAGTGTCTGGGGTTGGTTTAATTAATGTGGTCCAGAAGTGGGGTGGCAAGTCACGTGGCACACAACAGGGCCACAGCCCAGGACTGTAGGCAGGTCAGGTGTCATGCCACTTCAAGCACACAAATCAAGCACAGAGAATGCAATATCATGGGAGAAAGATGCCCACACTGATCTGGTGGGGATTACTCTATAAATCCAAGACTGGGTATGATACAACTAATTGATATAGTTATTCATAAGCAGCAAAATGGTAAACATTTGCTTTTTAAAAAAATTCAGCAAGTATTTAATACTAACAAAAGCCACGGAGGGTTTCTTTCTTAATACGGTAAAGAGATGGAGCCACCTCTCTATCGGGGGCCAGGATTCTAGCTGCTCTCCATCCCCTTTCAAGAACACATGTGCTTAGAAAGAAAAGTGCAATGAGGTAGATACACGGATGCATAGACAAGCACACACTGCAAGAAGCTTGCTCACGTTTGCATGGGACAAAACAGCACACCTAGAGGATCCACATTACCCAAGGCAAAGGATGCAACTATGCGTGTGGCCACATGTTAAAGCCACACACTGGTTGCGTTTGGAGGGGATCTCACTGCCAACATCATTTAAAAGGTGATCCAATAATAGTCACAAAAAAAGACACTTGTTTTTAGTTTTGAATCTGAAAAAAAAAGCATTTGAGAAAAAATTACAGAACCCAAACAGAAAAGAGTATAAGAGGGCAGGAATGGATGTGAAGACATGCCATGCCCTATGACAGGCACTAGGCCATGACCACTCTGCTACCTTCTTAGTTAGTGCTACTCTAGACGTCAATAAGATCTTTCGCCAACCTTGACAAATGATGAGCGAATGAGCAAGAAACATTCCTTACCCAACGATTGCTGTACTAAAAACGTCCCAATAGCTCACTATGAGAAAAGTAATCAGAAAAACTGGGTCCAGACCAATTCACAAGAAACCACCAGAACTGAGCCTACAGTCTGTGGTGGCCTGGGGGCATTAGAGAAGCCCTCCTGACCAAGATCATGGAGGTCATTGTCAGTCAGACCTTGCTTCCCAGGGAGCCCTTCCAGGCTATGCACCTTGGAGAACACAATCTCCCTCACGAGGCTGTCATAAGATACATTTTCTGGCCCTCCAACACCTCTCAGGACACAACCAGAAACTCAGGCTCAACCTTGGTGTGGCTATTTTCCTCACCTGCTGTTTCTCCTGAACGGGGCTCGCAGCAACAGCCTAACTGCAGGGGGATCAGATTTGATTTCTATGCTACATGAACTGTCAGAATGGCTTCTTGTCCTCTGATCCTGTTTTATTGCCCCTCTTGGGCATGGCTATTGCAAGTCCTGAACTAGACCTGGTACTCAAGATTCTGTGGCACGGCTTACAGGCTACTAGAGGAACATGGCTGTTTCTCCCCAGGCCTCTTAGATGTGGTTGCAGGACATGATGCCACACACATGGGCAAATTTCTCATCCTAGTTGCCCAAAGCAGAAGCCACAAAACTGATCTCTTTCATTCCAGAGTCATTTGCTGGGAGGAGGATGGAGGTCACATAACATCACCAGTCAGGTGAGTCTTCTATGTCTCAGATATTTCTTAAGTGGAGCTGCTGCTCAGTCACTGACTCCAAAATAATCAAGGCTCCTGACAGCTGGAAAGATGGCTGGCTGCTGCCAGGTCATATTTGGACCATTCTGTTGGTCTAGGTGAAGCTGAGCCCTGGTGCTGGTGGCTGGGGCTATGCTGATGAGCAGTCACAGAGTGCTCTGAGCAATGTGTGATGGACATGTCTCTAGTGTGCCTCAGTGGCCAGGTTGTATGGTCAAGGGCTGCCCAGAGACATTTACAGAGTCTACATCTTGGATGAGGCATGGGCCTGCTTCTCTGGCCCACTCCCAGCCAGCCTGCCCACTCCATATGTTCACTTTCTCAGTAGGCAAGGGATTCAACTTTTCTTTTGTAAGTAAATTCTCGAAGAAAATATCATCATATCTAAGTACTGAAACAATGAAAGTCATGAGTTAACAGACAAAAAAGAATTCGAGGATACGTAAAAATAATCCAAAGCCTATAAAACAAAAATGTAATAAAAGTACTAAAAAAAACAAAGCAATAAAAATTGGAAAGTAACACTCCAATTGATATAGAAAGAAGTACTAAATCAATATATCCAAAGGTAACTTGATAACTAGTCAAAGGAGATGAATGGATAATTGGCATGCAAGAAAACGAAAATAGTATTGAAATCATTGCATGAAAGATGAGACTAGTAGTCAGGAGGCCTGAGGGGTCCATCTTTATCTCTGATACTAATGAGCTGTGGGATGTCAGCAAGTGACTTTCACTGAGCAGACCTCCTTGCTGGGCAATGTTCTTGCAAGCAAGGCACACTCCTTGAGAACCTTAGGAGGTAGAGACTGTGACTGCTCCCCACTTCACCGCTGCAAATGGAAGGCTGAAGAAGTACCATTTATGCCTGATATGAGATGAGGATCTTCCAGGAAGATGTCACTTTACCTTTAAGTCCTGAAGATGGCCTTCTCTCTCACTTTATGTTGAACAAGATGATACCATGTGAAGCTAAACCTCAACTGATGTTTGATTTTGATGTTTGTAGGGGTCACTGGATTAAATTGGCTTAGCTAAATGAGATACCAAAAAAAGGTTTATCTCTAGCTCACTAAGTTTTACTAGGAGTGCACCCCCTCAGAAAAAAGTCCCTTTAAAAGGCCATTTGGGAAAGCAGCACTTTATGTGATTATGTTGTAGGTCCAGTACTAATTTAAAAACACAAAGTAATGGTTGTAATGTTATATGAATATGTTCTTATGGCTTGGAGGAAACCTGTGGTGAAAGCCTCATGCAGGGGTTGACACAGTGCTGTCACAGCACAAATAGAGGTGGCTGATGACTCAAACAGGGTCCCATGTTGGTGAGGTCAAAAAATGTACATCAAGAGTTAGAAACAAATGGAGTATGGTGAAAAAGTATGGTAAATTCTCTACATTAATATATTAGTCCATATAATGTGATTTACAATATGTATGTATAACTAAATTAATAAATTAAATATTATGCTATTTGATCTATTTACAATCCCTAAAATTTTATAAATTCAAGTAGGCCAATACCTCGGGGCAATTTTCCTTTCAAGAAAGGTGCATCATCATTCTGACGCCATTGAATTTCCCTCAGGGGTAGAGCTTCGCAAGGACCCCCCAGCTCCCTACTTAGACCCCCATATGCAGATTTTTTCTTCTCGTTCTGGATATGAGGATTAAAATACCTTGATGGTATTTTCTGCAAGGAAAAGTAGGCAAGCTATGTTAAAATGGTAAAAGTCACTTTCAATAGGTCTACTGGGAAACATGAACATTTATAAATTGCTGGTGGCAGTACAAATCATTTCAACCTCTCACACAACAAAATAGATAGAAGAAGCGCTACAAAACTGTTCATCTCCTTTGACTGGGCTATGGCCTCTGTGGACCCCTGCTACAGGTCCTAGGGCAGTGTCTACTGGTGATGGGAGGGCTGGTGCTTCTGCAGTGCTGAGTGCCTCTTGAACACACGACCACACTCACTGCACTCACAGTGCCTGGCCGCACTGTGGATCCGCCTGTGGCGGCTCAGGCCTGAGCTCCTCCGGAATGCCTTGCCACACTTGTCGCACTCATAGGGTTTCAGTCCGCTGTGGATGCGCCGGTGCTTGATGAGGTCAGAAGGCCCCCTGAATGCCTTGCCGCACTCGCCACAGGCATAAGGCCGCTCATCGCTGTGGATGCGAGTGTGCTCCAGCAGGCTGGAGCTCTGGCGGAAGGCCTTGCCACACTGGGTGCACTCATAGGGCTTCTCACCCGTGTGGATCCTCCGGTGCTTGGTGAGCTCTGAGCTCCTCCGGAACAGCTTGCCGCAGTGAGGACAGCCGTAGGGTTTGGCGCCGCTGTGGATGCGCTGGTGCTCTGCCAGGCCGTTGACACCACGGAAGGACTTGCCGCAGTCATCGCAGTCGAAGGGCAGGTGGCCCGTGTGCATCCTCTGGTGCTTGGGTAGTTCCTGGCGGTCCAGGAAATCCCTGCTGCACGCCTTGCACGCAAAGGGCTTTTCCGAACTGTGGAGCTTCTGATGTCGAAAGAGGTTGGTGTTGGCTTTGAAGGACTGCCCACACTCCTCACAATCAAAGGGCTTCTCTCTGCTGTGCACCCTCAGGTGCTGACTAAGGCCTGCGTTCTTCTTAAACCTTTTCCCGCACTCCTCACACTCAAAGGGCTTTGCCTCCCTCTCCATTTGCTCCCTTTTTTGCAAGGCATCTTCCAGAGCCCCACTGGGGCCAGGCTGGGGCTGAGTGGCCACAGCTGCGTGGCTCTTCCTGTGCTCATTAAATTCTGACACCCCCCTGAAGACCTTCCCGCAATCGCCACACTCCCAGCCCTTCTCCTCACTGTGAACCCTCTGGTGCTGAACAAGGAGCACTTTAAGGCGGAAGGTGTCCCCACACTCTTTACATGCAAAATGGTGTTCTATGGGCAGACTTTGTGGGCTCCCTCCCCTTCCCCCAGAGTCCCCATTCTGTTTGACCTCAGCGCTGGGGTCATTGGCCCTCGGGGAGCTCCTGGACGCCATCTCTTGCAGCTGGGCTTCTTCAGCCATCTTCTGGTGGGAGGTCACGGAGGAGCTTTCTACAATGATAAATGACACACAACAGTTTATAGAGGGCCCAGGAAAAAGGTTACTTTCCTTTGTTGATAAACCCCTCTCCTGCAACTGCTGAGAACCAGCAAGGGAGGGCCTGTAAGCTAGCAGAAGCAAGCGCCAAAGGGAAATGTGGGGGAGTCCTGATTGTGGCCATTGCTTATCAAAGGAGCTTTGAGCAAGGGTACAGTCACAACTCATTACCAGAGCTTCAGGGGACCTCTTGACACTAACTGTAGACTCCCCAATCTTAGCTGGTCTTCCTGAGTTGGAAACATCAACCCTAAGAGCTCAGCAGCCCCACACAACCCAAATCTGTACCCCTCTCCCAAATTTCCTCATGCTTCTTCATGTTCCCTTTATGCTCACCAGGGTGCTTAGTGTGATCTGTGTTGAGGGATGGATCTGATACCAACAGAATTTGTCCTTGTGACAGGTGAGATACCAAAGCAGGACTCACAACAGGAACTCCTGTTAACGGAAGAAGACGGCTGGTGATATCAGCATGAAGGAACAGGAGAAGAGCTGTCAAAGGAGATCCCCTCCAAATCTCCTGGGCTGTCTATGACTTTCTTATGTAAGTCACACATGCAGTTCAAATGCATTTCCCAAGTACCAGCTCCTTCTGGGGGACTCTAAGGAGGCAGGCTCTGGGCCCTCAGCAGAGGCCCCAGAAAAACAGTAGCTAGCATCTTGGCCACATGAACTTAGCTCCTTGTTCACTGAGTCACCCCAGTACCCCACTGCTGAATGTCATGCTCTTCCCAGACCTCTACAACACTTAAACCAAACTCTTAACTGTTCCTTCTTCAAAAAATCCCCCACCCCATGCAAATACCTAATGGATAAACAAGAGCTCTCAACAATGACCTTCAATCAACTGGCCATATGATTGGTATAATTTATGTGTGTGTGTATGTGTATGTACAATATACCATAGTATATATAGTACATATATACTATATATATTGCATTTATTTGTATATATTGGTATAATTTATCATCTCAGCCTTATGATTAAGATATAGCATTGTTCTGATCAATTTAATGTTTGATATGTTTTTTATTTGAAGACAATGTACTGCATTTTAAAAATACTCTAAATTATGACAGGTTTGCTCTAATTTTAATTTTTGCATTTATTTCTTTAGTGTGTGTGTGACTATGTGTGGATGTTCATACCATGGTGTGCTTGTGGAAGTCAGAGGACAACTTGCACAAATTGATTGTCTCCTCCTACTTCTGGGGATTGAACTGAGGTCAGCAGGCTTCTGTGGCAAGAACTTTTACCTGCTCAGCCATTTCACTGACTACTGTTCTAATGTCCTTCAAGTGAAAGATGGGAATGAAGAGATTTTTCCATGCCATGAGGAGTTGGGGGAGCTGTTGTTGAGTGAAATGGTGTGTGGGTGGCCATGTATCCTCAGCTCCACTTTCAGTAGATGGTGAGTCTGAAAAGCTCTGGGAACATCCTTACCAATGGAGGTCACAGTCCTGGAATATGCCACTGCCTGCTGCTCCAGGTTCAGACTCAGATTCAGCCAGTTCTGTTCTGTGAGGTACCACGGTACAACATCAAATGACACCAAGTCCTGAAATAAATCCATTGATAGTCAGTCTTTTAACCTAATCTGTAATAAGGAAGGGTGGCACCAGTGATGTCGGGGGCAAGAAGGATAGGGCCTGAAATATTCACATCGGTGTATGTTACTAATGTGGAGCTCCAACCACAATCCCAAGGAGTCCTAGAAAGAAAACATGATCAAGCACAATGAGACCTGGGCTGTCTAGCATGGGACTCCCATTGTCTTCCCAAAGAACACAGACTTAGCTTTCTCACATATACAATGGGCATCATAAGCACACTGGACATCCATTCCTTGGCAGCCTATGGGAGAGAAGCAGAGGACAGGAAAAAGGGCAGTAGCCAGGGCTCACACTCTGCTGCAAGTCATGCTGGGCAAGAAGCAAAGGCTGAGGCCAAAATCAGGGAGCAGTGACAAGAATCTCAAGCAAGGCAAGAGGGAAGCACAGCTCACCTGGGCCTCCGGCATCTCAAGAGGGACTGCCAGGACCTGGTTTCCTGGGGCTCCGTCTTGGGGAGCAGGTAGAGCTAAGGAAAGTGAAAAAAGCTGTGAGTAATGACAGCCCTGTTTCTGGGTCCCCTGGGATGGCATTAGTGACTTCTTATTTTGTAGTTTTAAATCTTACAGAGTCTTCTCTCTCAGGCGGGGCAGAATGACAAGGCAGAGCATGTGTGTGCCTGAGAAAACATATATGAAACAGCAGGAAAGTAGGCTGGGAAAGAATTAATATAGGTAGGCCAGAGGAGGGCAAGATAAGACAAACAAATGCCAGTCTAGGCAGAGTCGGAGATAGCTACAGAGAGCTGCTGGTAGGAAGACTAGCTGCCAGAGACTGGCTGACTACAGAGTTTCCCTAAAGTAAGCCTGGGTGAGTTCAATACTCATACTATAAAGGGAAGAAGCACACTAAAGAGAGTACCAGAAGAACTAACTCAGAGATAAGGGGTCCTTTCATGGACACTTGAAACTGATGAGGCCACAGAAAGGAAGAGAGATGACAAAGAGCAAGAACCTGAACTTCTTTACTAGCAGTGGGGTCTTTAAAAGTACACCCTAGTATAATAAGTCATTGGGAGAAAACCATGAAGAACTCTCTTATGTTATTCAACAAAATGGGAAGTTGAAAAAATACCTGGAGAAAAGTACTTCTAAGAAAAGTTATTCAAACACTACATTGATAAAGAAAACATTACATGTGTATGTGGGTGACCTTTTCCTCCACATTCTGATGTCAACTCAATACAACTCAATATTAAGTGAAAAGGAAGCATTTTAGCATTATCTGAAGGACAACAAAACCCCAGGTACTCAGAAAGACTTAACTATGGCATCTTTGAAAAGGTAAATGAAAATGTCCACATGTATGGCCATGGTAGAGTAACAAGTTACAAACATGTGTTCAACAACAGTTTTTAATACCAGGGTAGTAGGAAGCCCAGGATCAAGACTGCAAGAGAAACAAATAAGGCAAGTCTTGTCACCAGTTTAGTGCTCTGCTTGGTAGCAATGTCCAGAATGAGAGTGTAGGAGGGGTGAAAGCAAATGGACAGAGCTTAGCAACCTCAACAGAAGCTTCAGGGTGGCAGGGGAAGAGGGAAGTTGCAGAGCAGAGTTCAGAAAGCACTGTGCTAGGTAGGAAAAAGAAGTGAAAAGGCTTCCCTTGAATCTTTTCTGACTACAAGTACTGAATGAAACTCCCAAGGACTGTAAGGTGAACAGTTCCCAAGATCTTACCAACTCACATAGAGTTTTTATGATTCCCAGGGACATTCAGAGGCCAATACAGAGGGACCATGACGTAACGGTAAGATCTGTCTATCCTTAAAGTCCAAACTACAAAAGATCTGCCTTATAAAAACTTAGTACCGGCCCCAATGACATCAAAGTGACCTACAAATAACTACTTGTAACCCTCAAAGTCTAGACACTCAACAAACTAATCATTATAACATGTAATTCCCAGTAAAAATTGAACTGCCAAGAAACACAAAATATGCCACCAACAGTTAAGATAACAGTCAAAGAAGCATCCAAAAATGGATAGAACTAATAGATAAAGAAAAATGATAATTTAATTATGCCCCAGCACTGAAAGAAAAACAAGGACATGGGGAGATACAGAAGATATAAAATAAAAAGAACCAAATGAAATTTTTGCAGATAAATGTATATAAAATTAAAAATTTCACTGGGTGTCATTAGTAGATTTGATACTATGAGAAACAGTGGAAAACATGAAGACATGGCAACAACTGTTACCTAAATGAAGCCAGAGAGAGAGCTACCATCAAAATTCAATTTCTAAAAATGGTAAGAGAAAACTCTTAAAAGTACCTGGAGGAAAGAAATGATGCAAAAGAAAGAAAGCAATTAAGTCTTATAAAATTTTATAGTCAGAAAAAATATTAATCAAAAATGAAGAATAAATATTTTATACAAAAGCCAACGTTTAGACAATTTGTCATTAGCAGCTCTGTACCATAGAATATACTAAAAGAGTCGGGTGGTGGTGGCGCACGCCTTTAATCCCAGCACTCAGGAGGCAGAGGCAGGCGGATCTCTGTGAGTTCGAGGCCAGCCTGGTCTACAAGAGCTAGTGCCAGGACAGGCTCCAAAAAGCTACAGAGAAACCCTGTCTCGAAAAACTTTAAAAAAAAAAAGAATATACTAAAAGAAAACATTCAGGTGGAAGAAAATGGAATCAGATTTAGAAATACACGAAGAGTGTAAAGCCATAGGGAAACATAAGACTTTCACCTTCTGCATTTCAAAATCTTTGAAATTTAACTGATCATTTCAAGAAAATGCAGTTGCTAAACATATAAGAAAAGTAAAGGGAAGAGAAGAGATGGGGCAAATGGAAATAAATAGCAGGACAGCAAACTTAAACACAGATCATTACGCTAAATGATGGGTTACACACTTCAATTAGAAGGACAGATTGTTAGAATGTATTAAAAAAGAAGAGTGCATACTGTCTAAAAAGGTGTAAAGGACACAGACATGTTAAAAGAAAAAGCACAGAAAACAGTATTCTGTAACCAATAGGAAGAGTCTAATCTCAATACACAAAAAAAGTATGTGGGGAGAAGGTGAATGACCAGGCTGGCTCAGAGTTCTGAAAATTCTACTGAAAGGTCCTAGAACTCAGAGCAAGAAGAAAACTTGAAAGGTTTCATATAAAAATCAACAGGTGGCCAGACTAGAATAACATGCAGCAGATTACAAAAATGTGAAGATACAGGTAGGGATAACATTTGCCTGAAAACCCAAAGAGGAGAAAGAAAGCAGAGAAAACACATTTTCATAGAAAAAAGGAAAACACTGAGTCTGACCTGGAGCTAGAATAAGCACATTGATTCAATGTTTGTGTAGCTACAAAGGAAGAGAGATAAGGTCGGGAAAGACACATTTTCAGTTTCTTTAATGTGTGGCTTTTTAGACATCAAGCTGAATTTTATTGATATCAGAAAAGACCAATTTTAGATAGCGTTTGGCAGGTAAATGTGGGATAAGACAGATGGTCAGCATGCCAGAGAACAGGGCTGAGACCAAGGAGATGGCAGGAGAATGGCCCTTGAGGGCATATAAAAAGATCAGCATTTCTTAGGATAACCATATGCAGTGAAACAAAGAGGACTAGTGGAAACCTGTCAGCAGCCTGTGAAGGGGGAGTGACCAGGAAGTCTAGGCACAGCCTTCTTGGAACCATCTCCTTAAGCTATCAGCTTTATAGAAAGATATGAGCAGAAGAAGGTCTAATGTCACCCAAAAGTCCTTGCAAGCCCTCCTACGCATTTTTAGCTGTTTAGCAAAAGTGTTTATCCAAATGTGTGAGTTCATGAAGAGATATTCAGTGGACAAACCCTCTCTTTGTCCCAGTGCCACCAAAGCGGTGATCCTCTGTCTTAATAAAATTCTTCTGATTTGGGCTTCTTAAACAAACACAATGAACTGATCATAAATTTATAAACGATTTTGTTTTTAAAACAACTCACTTCAAGTGAAATGGGACATCACATCATGGATGTACTTCAGGGAAAAGATGGTCTACTATAAACCTTTTCTTGCCTTCAAGCCAGTAATAAGCTTTGGTCTAGAGCACAAATGCATATCCTGCCCCCCTTCAAAATCAACCAATTCAGACACACTGACTTTCACGCAGATATACAGATGCCAAGGTTGTGGCCCTCAAAGCCTGTGAACCTGCCAAGAATACCATCTCTTATCGTAGGAGGTTTCATCTAATAATTCAGACCTTAATGCAAATGTCACTTCCTTAAAACCTCTTTATTCTCCAGCCCTGGCAGTTTCCTCCAAACATTTTCACTAATGAAAAATTCTCCTTTGAAGTTGCTTGTTTTTCTCATAAAAAGAAAATCTGATCTAACAGGACAGTACCTTTTCTCCATTGGCTACCCCTAAATTCCCAGTGTCTGTAGCAGCTCCTGGCAACATGTAGGACATGGCATGATGTAGGCCTATGTTTCACAGCTACCTTTAAACCATACTATCATTATGCCATTGCAGAGCCTCGCTGCATAAATACATTATACTTTTCCTATCTCTCTCGCTCTCTCTCTCTCTCTCTCTCTCTCTCTCTCTCACACACACACACACACACACACACCTTTAATGGAACTAATCCCACTGAAGTGTTTTTTCTTAAGTGGCATGATAAACTGTTAAAGCCGTGGAGCTACAACTCTAAAAGAACTGTTAATTATTCTTCCTATATAGCAATAGAAGCAGCCCTTCCTGTACTAGTTCACCCTAGGGATTTGGCTTGAGAGCACGTTAGCTCCTGGTGGCTATGTGACTGCCACCCACAATAACAGAGCCCCTGACCACACAGAGATAATTTAAAAGGTACTCATGAAAACAAGAGGGAAAAGGTGGGCCCTGCTTTCACAAAAGTAACTAAATCTCTATGCAATTAGCTAAGTGTAGCAGGAAAAAGGCTTATCCTAGGTATAGGAAAATCACTTAAAAATGATAATAGACATGAATCCACCGATCCTGAAGACAACTGGGTCACTTAGTGTCTGTGTTGTACAACTATTCCACTTTAAAATGATGGAATATAATCTAGAAAAGAAGCTGGATGCTGTGACAACAGTGACAAGCACAGGTGACCATTGCCTTCTGAAATGGATCTTTGGCGATCAAGGTCCAATCAACTCCATATAGAATATGAAAGTAATTGGAGTGCACCCAGTGGACGTGGAGGGCAACGCTAACCTTGAACATAAGACACTTTTATTCAGGATAGAAAAACATACCCTGAATCCTTGGCCTAGGCCTGAAAAAGCATGGGATAAATCCGGACTAGCTGAACATAGCGGACAATGAGGAATACTGAGAACTCAAGAACAATTGCAGTGGGTTTTGATCCTACTGCACGTACTGGATTTGTGGGAGCCTAGGCAGTTTGAATGCTCACCTTACGAGACCTGGATAGAGGTGGGCAGTCCTTGGGCTTCCCACAGGTCAGGGAACCCTGATTGCTCTTCGAGCAGATGAGGGAGGGGGACTTGATCGGGGGAGGGGGAGGGAAATGGGAAGCGGTTGTGGGGACGAGGCAGAAATCCTTAATAAATAAATAAATTTAAAAAATAAAAAAAAAGAATTTTCTATGGCATACTAGTAAGTGGGAAAGGAAGCTGGGGGAATCCCCGCAGGAAAACAATCTTTCAAGGCAAATAAGACTGTCTTTCTTTCCATGGGACACAAAGGCTTTGTCAAGGTCAACTGCAAACTTCATGTTGGGTCTAGCCAAGTCCATGGCTGCTGCAGCTGTTTAATAACCATCTGCTGCGAGAAACCATGCACGCCAACCGTGTAAGTGTTCATTGCGGGGCTGGCCAAGTGTGAGTTCTAGAACAGCAGACCTCACCTGCCGAGCAAATCCTGCTTCAGAACAATATGTACATTTTTAAAAAAATGTGTTAATGTATAGTCATTGATACTTCCACATATGTGTTTACTGCAGTATTATTCATAGAATTTGCCTGAGTATCCAACAGCAGATAAATAGAATACGGTATAAGACACAATAAAGTGTTATTCAGCCATAAAGTAAGTTTTACCTAAGCAAATTATTTGAATTTATTGCATGGAATTACAAATGTTAAGGGACCCAAAATAATCACTGTATTTTTACCTGAAAGAACAGAAATTGGGAGTTGAATTCAACATGGAGCTAAAACAACGTATATCATAAAAACTGGTGAATAATTTGGTGTCTTTTATACTTCCCTGGACAGGCATTATCTTTCTGTGGCAGCAAAGTCACTCAACTAAGACCCATCAATCAAAATGTAGTGTGGCCATGTTTAAGAGAGATTTTCTTGGTTGATAGTTGATGTTGGAGGGGCCCGTCCTTAGGCAGCAGAGCCCGAGCTGTATAAAAAGCCTAGCTAAGTAGTGAACCAGGAGCAGGTCAGTAGCGCTCCACCATGCTTTCTGTCCTGGCTTCCCTCAAGCCCAATAAACCCTTTCCTCTCTTAGTTGCTTTTGATCAGGTGTTTTTTCACACCACCAGAAAACCAAGCTAGAAGAGAGCATATAATTTAACTGTTCAGTTCCCTTTAGGGCCAGGGCAAATATGTTTCAAGGTTGTGAACACTCGAAAGAGATCTGGTTCTAATGGGTGCTTTCAGCTCCCTCTCCCACACTGTGATTCCCTGGTCTCCCCATTTTCCTTGCCCGGCAACCTCTTTGCCTGGCACTGTGTCTAAGATTGCCAGAATTGTTTCTGGCTAAGTAGTTCATCAAGATTAGCATATATGAGCTTCCGGAACCCAAACACGTCTTCACTGTCTTGTGCTGCTACCCATGGGCCTTGCTGCAGCACAGCAGACACATTCTGCAAACACCTAGACTTACCCAAAAGAGACACACAGGGATGACTCATCTTGTTTTAGACCAGTTCCAAGAGATTAGTCCAGCAGGGACGGTCTCACCTGTTGGATTGAAAGAACTCAGGTGAACAGAAGCAGGCTCATGTGTGCATCTTCCAGGAACCTGTCCGTTGGTAACGAGCGCTCAAGGGCAGGACAAGCTGTGTAACTGAACCGGCACTGCCAAGGTCTGGGTGTGCCTAGGTGAGTCCAGGGTGCAAGGCCTACTGAGTGGGCCCCGGGGCTACAGGTGCGCCTGACATGTATGTTCCCAAATGAACCTGGCAGGCCAGGAGGTGGGCAAGAAGCTCATAGGTCCATCTTGTACTGTGAAAGTTGGCTGCTACTCAAAAAGCAGAGACTCCTAAAAGGCCAAAAGTGATGGCTGTCTTACCAGGAAAGTCTGTTTCTCTTGGGCTATTTGTGCCTGTGTTATCTTTTGTCTGTATGTGTTTTCTCTCTCACATTGCCTGGGCACCTGTCTTTCTGTTTAGGTTTTCCTCTTTATTCCATTCTATTAAAAGCCAGAAGGTAGACCATAAGGAGATTTTGTAGTGTTTGTTGTGTTTAATTGAGGAAAGATTTATGTTTCCATTTCTCCAAGAATATGCACTGATATCTTTCTAAAATTCAAAATAAATTGTAAGTATAGAATCACTGACGTTACACTGTGCAAATATAAAAGATTCCAAACTGGGGATATGGTGAATGGTTATACAGCTGCCCCAGGTCACCCAAAGAACCCAAACAGTTTTGGAAGGGCTGGATCATTGTGTTAGAAGCTAGGCTTATGAAAAATCTAGTGGCAGAACAGCAGGTCTGGGTGGGTGTCATGGAATTGGCATATTTCAACATGTAGACATTGGGGCTGTCTAGATTTGGAGGTTCCCTCATGTCTCATCAGACCGTTTTCCCATCCAGGAGCTTCCTTCTGAAGCTGTGCTGGTGATCAGACCTCAGGCAAGAGAACTCACTTTTTAGCTGACTTTCTAAAGGGTCTATCACTGACAAAAGGCTAGAAATCACTGTGCCATGGAATTCTAAATCTAGGTCCAGGACCACTTTGGGGCAATGGACCAGACGATGTCAGACACTGTGAATGTTGTTTCTATAACAAGGCCCAATGGGAGAAGGGAGAAGGCAAGTGGTCCTACCTAGGAGAGGTGCTATTCAACTAGTCCTATACGAAATTGTCTCCTAAAGGAAAACGTAAAGGCTGAGGATTAGAAGGAAATGTTCTACTGACCAAGGACACCGGAGGGGGCTGCCTGCCTCTGAGTCCAAGGCTGGCTAGAGAGTCAGCTGGTACAGGGTGAGCCCTCTGGGAAGAGGGCCAGGAATGGGGGGGGGGGACGCTGAAAAGGACTATCGGCTTTGGGCAGCAGGCAAGTAGGAGTACTCGTGTGTGTAAAATGACATGTAATTAATCACCAAATACAGACTGCAGGAACCAGCAAAGGAGTTTAGGAGAAGGGGGCAATGGAGTGGCGCCAGAAAATGTGACTCCCAGGAAGGCCACAGTAGAAGCTCTCTTCATCCAGCAAGCAGTCCCTTCTGCACCCTCAGCTCTCTGCAGCAGGCAACAGGCCTGCTCCCATTATTCTCACACAACCCCAACTCAAATGAAAAGGTAGGTATCCCCAAGCCAGAACCTTCTTCTGGGCCCCAGAGGTGCAACCCCCTCCCCCATTCTGGGAAAAAGTCTCTTCAGCCATTCCCCCACCGCGCCAATCCCTGTGGCCTCCACGTCGATGGTGGCTGTGGGGAGCGTCCACCACCAGCTCCTGACCGGTTCCCAATTCTTAGCATCCTTCAAAGAGCAGCACAGACCTCAGCACATTCGCAATTCTCGCCTTTGACCGCTGCCCCCAACCCTGCACGAGAAGGCCTCAGGGCCTTTCCATGCTCACGCACCACCAGAGACCTGTCCCCTTCGGCCCTTGGCTTGCCCCAAGGCGGAGCAGCTCTCCTCTTTGGGAGACGCCCTCTCCTCCGCATATTCTCCCGTGGTCCACGCACTCACTCAGGCCCCCAAGCACATCCTCCCGCCGCCCCGCATGCTCTTTTGGGCCGCACATCCTTGATCGCACACATCTCTCATGATCACTCGAGTTGCACGTCCCTCTCGGGGTCTGCACGCTCACCCGGCCCGCAGCACCTGACTCTGGGCCCTCGCAGAAGCGGAGCTGGCGCTGTGCAAGCAGGCCCGGCGTGGCAGGAAGCGCCAAGGAGCCGCCAGCGCCTGCCTGGCGGAGCCCTGCAGCTCGGTGGCGCGTTTCCGGAGCCGGGGTGTTGGGGGTGGAGGGTGGGGGGCCGCCTGGGGTACTGAGAGTGAAGCCCCGCCCCGGCCTCGGTCCCGCCCGGCCTGTAGGCTACCTTTGGCATGAAATGGGGTGGGAAGGATGGGGGCGTGTCTGGGGCGGGGTGAGGAAAGGAGGTGGGGTAGGTGAGAATGGAAGAGCAAAATACATGGATCCTGGGTGATGAGATAAAAAGCACGGAAAGAATGTAAAAACGAATGATGAATGAATAAATGAGCAAAATAAATTGATTCGTAGTGGAGACAATAAAGAAATTGACAAGGCTAAGACTTTCAGAATGATGGGAGAGCTGGGGGAAGACACTCAAGAAAAGAGTGCAGGAGTCAGAAACCCTCATAAAGTCATGTATGAGCCTTCATTGTGCCATACACCGAGAATACAATCGTGAACAAAACTAGACTCTTATGCCTATCTTAAAAGCCACACATCAGGCACCTCAGAGCTCCTTTGAGAGTATTGGATGTATAGTAGGGGGCACAGACCAATAAATAAACAGTAACCCCAATTTCAGAATAGCAGGTTATATCATGAATCCCAAAACCAGTGTCTTGGTTTAGAGGTGCTGCAAGTAGTTGCCTGTTCAAGATAACTTTTCTGGTCAATTTCATTGTTTTGCTTTGTGCATCCTTGGTGACACTAGTAACTGCTTTCTTAAAGTGGTTTCCTGAGTAAGTCACTAATAAACAAAGATCAATATAAAGCCCTCAGAAGAGAGATGAGAAGCTCATCCAATATCCATTCAGGTGATGTTTGAAGTGGTCAGGAAGGAAATGTGTGCATGCTTCTGTGAAACTGCAGCATTTGCTGACAAAATCAGCATCAAAGGTAAACACCCTGCCATCCAGATAATCTTGGCATATCCAGCATAAGAAAGGAAGATCAGGTGCCCGAGAATTAACTCAGCCTGAAGAGTGCTTGCCTTGCAATAGTACAAATTCCTTTCCTAAACCCCTATCTAGATATAAACCATTATGAGGAGTTTGGAAATTTCCCATGCATCCTATACCAGCCCATTTCTAGCATGATTCCACAAGGAAAGCACTATTCTAAATTTTCTCAAAATTGACAGTGTATTTATTACTATTGCATGAGAATGGAATCAGAACGTATATACTATTTTATACGGTTTTGTGTCTGAATTCTTTCCTTTACTATGCTATTTTTGAGCTCGCTCTCTATTGTTGA